>NC_068990.1:68289630-68293574 GCF_001194135.2 Octopus bimaculoides
ATATATATAAATTTCACGATTACCAGAATGAAATCTAGTTTCCGCTCGTCAGCAGAGTATAGTACCAAAATATGTATTTTGGTACTATATATATATATATATATATATATATATGCATATACTTACATACATACACATATATATGCAGGTGTGAGAGAGTGAGAAAGAGGAAGAGAGAGAAAGAGAGATGGATGCAGAGAAAATGAGAAAAGAATCAGAAAACGTGACCAATGTTTGTTTGTTTATGTTTATACTATTTGTCTATGTATTTCAGAGATAAGCTCCACTCTCTAGCATGTTCATGGTTTTCGTAACGTATCGCACCTGCCGGCGCACATTTTGCATTATATATGTATACATGCATGCGCGCGTGCGAGTGTGTGTATAGAGTGTGTATGTCTATCACAGTAGTGTGAAATATAGTTAAGCGAAAGATATTCTTGAACACTTGCATAAAAGGAATAATCGTATTTATCTACTGCTAAGTCTGTGTTACTACCCGAAATTTCTCGTGCGCATGTATGTGCATATGTTCTTGCTCTATATAACCAAAGCTTAGAGTTTAAACAATGGCTTCATGCATTTATATGTATATTTACAATGTTCAGTGATTAATACGGAAGTATTTATTTGTTAAGGTTTGTTATAACTACATTTACTTGAACAAATCGAGTTTTCTGTTGTTGAGTGAAAAAGAAAATATCCATGAAATGGGCCTTATGTCGAAACTGTCAGTAAATCTCTAAGTATAACAAATGTTTGTTCTCGCATGTTGACTTAAGCTTACGCTGGAAATTGACACAAGAAAAATTCAAATATTCTTGAAAGAAATTCGATTTATTTGAAGAGTGAATATAGGACGATACACAGATGAGATTTGACAGCAAGGAACACATACAGCGTTTATAAACCACAAGAAATACAAAGCTACAAAGTTAGATGAAAGGTTAAAGGGTAACACTAACAAAACAACGAATTTGCTGGTAAGATTCTTAGAAGACAGAAATAAATGTAATCCGAGAACAGTAAGCACCTGTTTAGAGGATTCCTTTTTAAGTTTGGTAAACAATTGTTTCGTATAAAGAATGTTGAGATATATTAAATAGCAGAATCAACTGAACAGTTTTTCATGGGAATATTTTGATATTACTTTATCTAAATATCCATCTATTCTGTATAACTTTAGTCTAACAATCCTTTGAATAGTTTTATTTGCAGCCAATAATGAGGAAGAATTGCTGAATACGAAGACCTAATGGCGCATTCTAGGTAATATGCAAATGATTGTCGCCGCATTACAACAATGGTTGAATAATTACATGTGTAGCTTATGGAAGATCAGAGATGTTCCAGTTTGTTGAAGAATTGGTGAGTATTTACGCTATCAAGATTGATAATACAAAGAATTCTGAATTGGTGTAGAAACTTTATGAGAAATTAATTCAGATAGCTTGATGTTTTCAGAGTCTAGTTGATAGTATTTAGAATAGGCTTTATTTAATAAGTATTTATATAAGGCGATAAAGGGTGTTATGAATTAAATATCTAACTGTCTGGTGAAATATTGTCAGACTTCAACAGAGGCACTGAGAGATTCTAAACCGATCACTCAGTAAACATATACCGTCTGTCGACTTAATGAAAATAATTTACATCTGTCCTGGTTTATCACGGGAGTGGGAGTTGTAGATGGTTGCTGGGGCGCATTTATGTGGTACGAGTAGAATCTTCTACTGATCGCCGACCCGTGCTATCACAGTTCACTCTGTGTTAAATGTAACATGGTCCACATTTGAGTGTACCGTGTTATCCTGGATCAGCGATGAATGAATCATCGATAGAAGTGGCTACATATATAAGAAAACCAGGTCTAAACTAAACAAGTTGGAGAGTATACGAGAAATATTTGCAGATGGTGACTACGTTATATGTGTGTAGTAAAGGAGGTATGATGACAAGGATGGGGTTATGTGGAAATATTTTTTCAGCATCAGAGCGAGGAAAGTGAAAGAAACAATACTCTGAGTTTTGCAATGAGTGTAAGTAATCATGGCAAGTCGTTAATGAAAATAAGCCCATAATTAGGGCACCAAGTGAAAAAATTTCGAAGTTAGGAGTGTTCAACTCATGAATGCATTGTACCCTTGAACAAGTCACTCTTTGTTACTTCAGTCTATTCAGATGTAATGTGTAGTAGCTAGATGCTGGTGTAGCCCTCTCTTGCTCCAGTTATCACATCCTAAATTTGCTGCTGTTTTGAATTAACGTAGAGAAATTAGAACAATTAGTGAAAATATGGTGCATGTCAGCAAGTCATACTCGCTTGAAGTACCAGTTGACTGTATTTAGGAAAGATGCACTACCGCGTTTTTCCCTCGTGATAGATTTAACATCTGGCAAAGGTTTCCATTTTTAACAAATAACGCGTTAAACATTGCGTTTTCACCGTTTGTTCTAGATATAAACAAATAATTTACCCTCTCATTACTCACCACTATTTAGAGTTAAATAACTATAATTATGCAACAAATTGTCTTCAAGATAGTCGTGAGTCTGGTTTGAGAAATGATTTGGAAGAAAACTAAATTTTTAATCAATTATTTGATATTCATCATTTATATGTTAGTGTCTTGTCAGTAAGACTCTGGAAGAGTTGAGGCGGAACCATTGTTGTCTTGGGTTTAGGACATCAATTGGCCTTAATTCGGCCCTGAAAGTTATGTATGGTGTCAACCGGTCATTCGATCCATAACTCTGTATTCTTAGAAAATCACTCCATTTGTTGGAAATAAGCCAATGAATTGTATTAGTCTCTGGATATGTGACAGATATTCAAAACAACATTACGGAGATACGGAAGAAGTTAGAGAGCGAATTAACTTAGAGAAATAACAAGACGGGACTTTATATCAATCTGGCAGCTCAACAAATTTGGGAATTAAGAATTCAAGTGATTGACATAAACACTGAACACACATAACTATAATATATCGCCACACTTAACAAATTGTTAGAAAGAGAGTAATGTTATTTATAGTAGATTTAAATATTGTAAGTTTAATAGGCCTGAATTGAGTTTATACAACGATTGTAATTTCTCTGATTCTGTGTGCTTCCCATCACCTTTAAACAGTATATTTCCTAGGTAGCATCTCTGCTCAACAAGCAATTCGGTTTTTCTCTCTGTGTATGTAGTATTCTGCATTCACTGATCTATCAAGTAGTAATTGTTTCTTTGAATTCGAAAATGCTGTCAGTCTGTCTGTCTGTCTGTCTCTTTATTTCTTTCTTTCTTTCTTTCTTTCTTTCTTTCTTTCTTTCTTTCTTTCTTTCTTTCTTTCTTTCTTTCTTTCTTTCTCTGTCTCTCTGTCTCTCGCTATCTTGCTTTCTCTACTGAACAAATTCGATACGACTCTCAATAAATTTATTAACATCTGACTATACACTTGCAGCGAGTCATTTTCTAGTTAATGTTCGCTGCGTTTATAATTTTATAATCTATATATTTTATGACTATAAAATAACATCCCTTAACTCTGCATGTGTGTGTGTGTGTGTGTGTGTGTAAAATAAAACAAAACAAACCATGTGAAATTGTTTATAAGATATTTAGTCATTCTGTGAAACGCATATTTCATAAATATGAGGCGATAAGTGGTTACATTATGTGAATTACATATTAACGTTTTATTGTCAAATCATCAGAGACATGTAAAAGTTATAAGCAACATTATTTAAAAAAATGTTGACACTGAAACCCATGATTCATAAGAAAGGATGCGAATACAATAACACGAGCGGTGATATACATAAGGTTCTAAGTACTAGCTATTTGTCATACAATTATTTAAGGTTTAAATTGCACTGGGTCAATATGAAAATGTACACATGCACACACAAATATATATATAGTAATGCTCATTTATATATATATATATATATAT
>NC_068990.1:68294311-68298729 GCF_001194135.2 Octopus bimaculoides
GAAATCTACTGTGATGGAAGGATTACTATTATACCAAAACTTCTTTGCAATCATATTGTTCCCTCCATATAGTGAACCAAAAGTATATATGTAAGGCTCGACAAATCGAAAGTACTTTACAATAAGGTAAAGGTGACTAGCATGAAACTTCAAAGTCACTGTCAACTTTGGATCATGTAAATCTGTGAACAACAACTTGAAATCGACGAGAAAGAAATAACAAACTACTAATAAGAACTGAACTATGTATCTGTCACTTACCGAACAAACATGTATCTTTTTATACGATACGAAGAATATTGTGGCTTTAATATTTGTTATTTCTTTTTAAAAAATGATGGCAATTTATTATTAATTCATATTTATTTCATTTACTTCCTGTTTATATTTTAAACTATGATGCTGTATCTTACTAAATCACACGATTGTAGAAGAAGTCTAATGCTGCTTTGCTAAATCGCTGATGAAAATCGAATGAAACCTTTGAGCAAGCATAATCTCAATGTAACTGTGTGCAATTGTACACTCAATTGTAGCAGAGTAAGAAATTTTTCTGCATAAAAAGAAATATAGTTATGAAGAGGATTATATATTTAATGCAGTGACCAAGAGCAAAAAATAAAACATGTTAGAGAGAGTACCAGACATAAACTGAAATTGTTTACAAATTAGTATATATGTCCTGTGACCTTAAGATGTGTGGTTCCATTTCCATCTTTGGAGTTGTTTGGTTTTGATTTAAAATTTTTGATTATAAATGGAAACTCTTTTTCTTGTTTGTACATGCACTTGTTTTATAATTATTGCGTGAGTAGAGCTTATTAATATCCTATCAATACATTTACGTACCTGTGCATATACAAACACTGACCACACGCGCGCGCGCGTATATAATTATACTTATACATGTATTAGTATACATTAGTACGTGAATCTGTTTATAAATGCTTGCCATTGTATCTGTGTATACAGATACGTTTCTACCCTTGGCATAAAGCCCGAATTTTTGTGGAAGGGAGCCAGTCGATTAAATCGATCCCCCCCCAGTGCACAGCTGGTACTTAATTTATCGACCCCTAAAAGATGAAAGGGAAAGTCGACCTCTTCGGTATTTGAACTCAGAACATAAAGACAGACGAAATACTGCTAAGTATTTCGCCAGCTCGCCGAACTTTCTGTGAGTGTGTGTGTGTATGTGTGTGTATATACACACACATACATAGATGCATGCATACGTACATATATACAAGCATCGATACATACATACATGCATACATACATACATACATACATACATACATACATACATCTATGCATGCATTGCGTAAATATATTTCAATACACGAGCTCATGTATACACAAAGCACCACAGCAGGATACCTGAAAGAAATCAAACCAGTGTTTTAATATTATCGCTGGAATAGAACTGCTTTCAACAATTCCTCAATAAAGCAGAAAATGCCTTATGGCAAACTTCAAACCAGCTGAGATGTAAGAGCAACAACCTCAAAGAAAGCCTACCAAATCATGGAGATAAGCAGCAACGAAAGAAACGGTAAGGTAAATAATGGAATAAAGGGAGAAGAAAGAAATACTTAGAGTAAAATATCACACGCGTGGGATATGGAATAATGTTAGTATATTATTCTATAAACAACACAGTAGCTACCGATATGGCTTATGCCAGGAAAAAATATGCGATAAATTACAAACGGCTAGTATCTGTACAATAAGATAAAGTAAGAAAGATTATATGCGCAAGATTAGCTGCTTAGGTAAAAAAAAAAACCCCAAAAACTAGCAACTGTAAAACAATTGAACATGATAATAAAAACAAATGGACTGGTCATACAATGTATGTAGTTGCATATAATTCAACCTTCTGCCCGAAAGTCAAATTTGCTTAAATTTTCTGTATTAAATGGTTATCAGAGCTTTAATAGCTCAGTATTACTTGGTCTTTTGCAGGGTGATCAGATAATAAAATGATAACGATTGCTCAGTGACAAGTATCAAAATTCATTGGGTAGTATACAATGTAATAGTATACTATGTAATAAACCCGCCTGTGTTCGACATATGAAAATGTAAACGAATTAGAAACTAGTTTTATTGATAAATAACCTTTCATTGAAGGAGTTACGCAGATTTTTGAAATTTTGAGACAGGTGAATTCCTTTTTCGGTGGCATTTGTGATGTATGGTGATTGTGATTGCAGATGTAACCAAACCAAGAGTCAAACCTGTCTAGTGAGATTCGTCTAACTGGTATGAAAAAATTATTGAAAAACATATTAAAGTCATTTCAGAGCACCCTATAGATTGGTGGTTGCATTTTGAGCAATTTTGTTCTCCTCAGTACCAGATAACATTTACTAATTTCTTGTAGGAAAGCTAAGCTTTTCAGTCAGTTTAGAGTTGCTTGGCTTTTTAATCTGGTGCTCAGAGAGCAAAGAATCTCGAAATGCATGTATCAATGCATAGCGGTCGCTCTGAACTGAGTTTGATGTCTTTAACACATTTTGCCGAAAGCGAGAATTTTTCTCTATGAGAAACCACAGTGAAAATGCCATTTTACAGATCTAATATATCTCAATGTTTATGTAATTATAACTGAAAGACTAAAATGTCAACCATAAGCTAATCAGTTCAGTTAAATAAAGGGATTAACCATCAAACCCTTTTTATATTACAGTAATTCCTAGCTTTATTTTGCCTCGTTTTTTTTCCATATGCGTTCTCGTGAAACAACGAATTTGAAACAATCTTGCTTCCCCTTACCTACAAGTACGTCTATAAAATAAACCACAATATTAATAGCAGTAATAATATATATAGCTGTAAGGATGAGTTCTAAAACACTAATAATGGCTTTTACGTTAACATGAGGTCTTAATTATAGGGGAAAGAAAATCGCATGCTGTGACGTTTATTGCTTTCTAAACAGTTTTAATGATGTAAATGAAGGTTTCTAATTGTTAATAGAAGCACAATGGCGAGCTTACTTTGTTTTTTTTTTAGGTATATGCGTGATTATGTAGTTTACATGCTCGCTTTGCAGCCACACAGTTTCAAACCCAGTTCCACTGCGTGGCACCTTGAGCAAATATCTTCTAAAATAGCCCTGGGCAAAGCAATGCCTTCTGATGGAAACTACGGGGAGGTCTGTCGTGTGTGTTTGTGTGTGCTTGCATGTATGTGTATGTGTGCTTGCATGTGTGTGTGTGTGTGTGTGTGTGTGTGTGTGTGTGTTTGTGTGTGTGTGTGTGTGTCTACTTGTGTGTTTTTGAGCTTGTTCCCCCCACCACACACACACGAATTGACAACCGGTTCGCTTTGTTTACGTCACCGTAATGTAACGGTTCAATAAGTGTGTCGGATAGAACAAGTACGAGAGCTGAAAGTAAGTATTGGGGTGGATTTGTTCTATTATGTCTGTTGTAAAGCGATCTTTTGCCACTGTTGTATTGTCTTTTGACGACGGTTGTCACTCTGACAGATATTGTTATATTCTGAAGTCGTCGACTCTCAGTCATACAGTGTTATCCTCGAAAGGTTGGATCGATATAACGTCCGCTCAGCATCATTGTATGATTACGATATCAACACAGTCTACACTTACTTCTCGACCTTTTGACTGTCTCCTGGCGACCGGCCACTGGTCTATTTATAATGGCTGGCTACTACCACCTTATACCGGGAGGGGTGTACACTTTCACTATATAACAAAACCCTTCAAGCCAGCGTCCCAGCATGGCTACAGTCCAATGAGTGAAACAAGTGAAACACACACGTACACACACACACACACACACACACACACACACACATATATATATGTGTGTGTGTACTGATTGCTGGAATCCAAACTGTCAGCACACACCTATACACAAAAACACACATACTTATATACAGGGATGAAAAGATTGTTCTATCAACTGAATTAGCTGCTCATTGAATGAGCATACATGTGGTTGAGTATTCCAAAACCTCGAGTATCTTTAACATAAATCTCAGACAGAATTAGCGAGACTGTGTGAATTACAGATGGAATTCATCCAACATGCTTCTCTACAATTTCTGTTTATTCAATTTGTGTCACAAGTCACGAGTCAATCCGAAACAAGAAAAATTGAATTTTGCTCAAAATGCCTCACTAAGGTATCGAAACCGGGGCCTCATAGTTGGGGAAATCAATTTCTTAACCATTTGGCTATGCTTCGACTATACGCATTTTCCTGCCTACCTTACTTTCTTATTACGCACGCACACCCCGCGCGCACACACACACATACATTTATAGTAGACATACAAACATGCCAAATTCACTTGTTTCTCAGTGGGCTTATTTAATAAATGACCAACTGCCTGAATCAATTTTCGACCTTTCTTAGTATCGCCAGAGATGTCTTCTTCAC
>NC_068990.1:68299249-68301097 GCF_001194135.2 Octopus bimaculoides
TATATATATATATATATATATATATATATATATATATATCTATGTATGTGTGTGTGTGTGTGTGTACACGTGCAAGGGGGCGGGGAATCTAAATTGTTACCGTGTACCAAATTCACTCACAAGATATCGGTTGCGCCGTAGATAGAGAAAATACTTTTCCAGAGTATGACGCAGTAAGATTGGAACCGAGAGCTACGTAATTTCGAAGTAGATTACTTCACCATATAACCGTGACTGCGCCTTCGTTTAATGCGAATGCACACACATAAAAATATAAACATGCATTACTTCTTACTCCATTTTACTCTTCCGATTATTCGCACTCAATCCCTGTCTGTTGTCAATCCTGTTCCTGCCTCCCAGTCTCCGCCATCTTCGTACAATATAATCGCTCTCCTATTTTTACTTCTCATTGTCACCTTACTCTTTGTTTCCACTTCTCACTTCTCTTACTCTCTCTTCCGCATTTTTTCGCTTTCCTCTTATTTCCCAGTGTTCTACCAATTTCGTGATTTGCTCTCCCAATCTCTTTTCCTTGTTTTCTTTATTAGAATCACTCCGCTTACATTTTATCTCTCTCTCCTCTTCTCCCGATCTTCGTTCTCAGTCTGTCCCTTACTCTTTATCTTTCTTTCTTGTACTCTCACTCTCCTTTCTCACCCCCCCTCTCTCTCTCTCTCTCTCTTTTTCTTCCTTGTTTTCTTTATATCTCTTCCTTTCCAACATTATTTAATTTTCTTTTTTTTTTTCTCTAACCACCCATTCCATCATTCCATACTATCCTACTTTCCGCTTGTCTTCTAAATATCACCACCATCACCACAATTTCCCCACCACTTCCATGTGTCACAATTCACTGATATTCTTTGATAATTCATCAGTGAAGTGGAAAATTACTGAATTGTGACTGAAAGCCGTTGGCTTTCAAACGAATTCCATCATTGTCCTTGCTAAAAATCTTTTTCCCTCAGTCTGCACCGTTTCTCCATTATATTCCACGTCGCCCTCATTCTCTTCCTCTCTCCTCTTCTCTCTCCCCGCCTCTCTTATCTGCCTACCAATGTTGCTGTCTCCTTTTTGTCTCTCCCGTTGACATTTCTATCTTTCCCTCTTAAATCCCTGTTCCTTCTCTCTATTGCCATTATGTCATTTTTGCCATCATCTCCCTCTCTCTCCTTTCTTTTCCTCTCTGTTATTCCCTCCGTTTCTCTCCCTCTTCTCTCTCTCTCTCTCTCTCTCTCTCTGTTAGTCCCTCCGTTTCTCTTACTCTCTCTCTCGCTCTCTCTCTTGCTCTCTCTCTCCTTTCTTTTATTTCCTATTTCACTGTCTTCTCGCCATTATCACATTCTCCATGTTTCTTTTTCTCCCTCTTTCGCTACATCGTTGCTTGTCTTTAACCACTCTTAATAAATATTTTATAAATCTTCCATCTATATTTCTCTTTCTCTCACACTTTCTCTCAAAGATTGACTGCATAATAGTCTCCTAACAGACCGACATATACACCATCCAGCCTTACCGTCTCTCTCTACCTCTTTGTCTCTAAATCATTCTCCTCTTATTTTTGCTATCACTCATCTATCTCTCCTCGGTAAAAAGACATCCCTCATGCCTCACTAATTCTTGATTATTGCAGTTTATTATATTTTTGTTATATCTTAATATAGTTATTAATGCACAGAATTTTCTAGAAACGAAAACAACAGAAAAATAATAAATAAATAAAAGGAAATACTAATGTAGAAAAAAACATAAAAATATAGTAATATATTAATAACAGATAGACAGACATGCATATATGTGTGTGTGTGTATGCGTGTGTATATATATATATATATATATATATAT
>NC_068990.1:68301985-68308385 GCF_001194135.2 Octopus bimaculoides
CTCCTCCTCCTCCTCCTACTACCACTATTACTACTACTACTATTACTACTACTACTTCCATCACTATCACTGCTGTTGCTGCTTCTACCACTGTTGCTGCTACTGCCGCTGTTGCTGCTGCTGTTGCCGCCGCTGCTGCTGCCACAACTGCTGCCGCTACTGCTGCCATTAGCACCATAGCAACTGTCTCTCATCTACCACTGATGTATTTAAAGCAAGTGATAATAGCAACCAAATCTCCCTCAATGCCTACTGTGTCATCTTAAAATGCGCTGCGTTGCATTAAGTAGTCAACATTAGTATGATTTTTGCTGGAATAATGATTGGATGGCCATGGCTGGAACTCTTTTATTCACAGCTACAACAGCAGCTACCATCTACCACTATTATAACCACCACCACCACCACTACTACTACTACTACTACTACTACTTGAAAATGCATGAATAGATAGATAACATCTTTCGGAAGACAGAAAAATCACAATCTAGAACAGGCGGAATATCAGCGAGCTGCACAATGTGAAACTGTTCAACATAACGTACTTTTCCCTATCACATTCTAAACCCCAGAAACATGAACATAAAAATATGGAGAGACATGTAGACACGAAGTATCTAAAATAATGCTTTTGGTGACTATACAAGGGTGTCATTACGAAACGGGTGTAGATATAATGATGTTCAGACATGATTGCAGAGTTAATCAGATAAATAGAACGAACTCAAATTTTTGGGCAATATAAGAAGGTCATCCAATTACTATGTAGCACAGGCATTCTGTCATGAATCTCCAAACCGTGAACTGTAGTGTATCTTACAGTTCGGTGAATACACGGGGCCACTTCTTTCACTTTCAGTAAACAAAGAATCTGACCAAAGTGGGTGAGGTTCATCCAAGTGGTTCTGAATCTCTATGTTGAGGCCAAGTTTGCCTTCCATTCTTCCCCAGGTGCATTCTTTCTGTTTTGTTTCCTGTGAGTCATAAGTCCTGTTATTTTAATAGCTTCTTTCTTCCAACTGTTGCTCTCTGAAACTCGCAACCATTGTCCTACATCCTCTTGGACTATGATAATCAGTTCTTTAAATGTTTTGGCAATTGACTTCCTTTGAGTTTACAGGCCCTTTCTTGTCTTTCTTTATAGTACCTTACACTACAAATACCTCAAGCCTTATTTGGGACAAAATCGTTTAAAGAGTGGCTGTGCAGGAGTGGCTGTGTGGTAAGAAGCTTGCTTAGCAACCACATGGTTCCGGGTTCATTCCCACTGCGTGGCACCTTGGGCAAGTGTCTCTTACTATAGCCTCGGGCCGACCAAAGCCTTGAGTGGATTTGTTAGACGGAAACTGAATGAAGCCCGTCGCATATATGTATATGTATATATATGTATGTGTGTGTTTATGTTTGTGTGTCTGTGTTTGTCCCCCCAGCATCACTTGACAACCGATGGTGGTGTGTTTACGTCCCCGTAACTTAGTGGTTCGGCGAAAGAGACTGATAGAATAAGTACTAGGCTTAAAAAGAATAAGTCCTGGGGTCGATTTGTTCGACTAAAGGAGGTGCTCAAGCATGGTCGCACTCAAATGAGGGAAACAAGTAAAAAAGTACCAATCCAGGGTGGTGGCTTGGTGAAATTGTAAAAAAGAGTGAGACTAGAAGCCTTGCAGTATTTATTCCGATTCTTAGCATTTTGAGTTCAAATCCCTTCTTGACCTACTTAAGTGCTGGATTCAAGACGTAACCCAGTTTAACACCACCACCTGGGTTTTGACTACCTCTAACGGACATAATTTTATTGCAAGAGTTCTACCCAAGTCTCTAATTTGAGAAAAACCTTACCCTGTCTCCCACATTGCTCAGACCTACTGATTAAAAAATCAAATATGAACCAATATGTGTGCATATGTGCACGCATACACGCATAATTTATGGTCTAGTAAGTTCAACACAGACTTATCTCCTATGATATTCTATTTTTAATTAATTTAACACCTTTTCCTACATACGGTTATCCAGTTCAAAGTTCATTTTTCATGAAACACCAAAGAAATCCTACATTAACTTCAACATTCAATAGTAACAACAACGAAAATGATAATAATAATAATAATAATAATAATAATAATGATAATAATGATAACAATAATAATAATAATAATAATAATAATAATAATAATAATAATAATAATAATAATAATAATAATAATAATAATAATAATAATAATAATAATAATAATGGTTTCAAATTTTGTCAGAAGGGCAGCAATTTTTGGAGAGAGGATGAATCGATTACATCGACCCTAGTGTTCAACTGGTACGTATTTTATCAACCTCGAAAGGATGAAAGGCAGAGTCAACGAAACGAGAAGAAGAAGAAGAAGAAGAAGAAGAAGAAGAAGAAGAAGAAGAAGAAGAAGAAGAAGAAGAAGAAGAAGAAGAAGAAGAAGAAGAAGAAGAAGAAGAAGAAGAAGAAGAAGAAGGAGGAGGAGGAAATGAAGGAGAACAAGGAACGAACTTGATAAAAAGAAAGTCAGAAAACCAACGCAAAATTTGTGTAAAAGGGGACAAAAATATTAGCAATCTAAGTAAATGTAGTAAGTTAACATTAAAGGAATATAAGCGCTGGTTAAAGAAGTATAGTGGGAAGTTAGACGAGTGTGTGGATTGAAGGTAGCAACTAGTGACATGAACATGAGCGAAATCTGTGGACAGAGAATAATAAGATAGGATTTTATGGGACTTTCCCATAGGACTGACCAGAAATTAATTTAGAGGATAAAAGAAAGAAACAGTATTAAAGTCATATGCCTTGCAAACCATATGATTACAAACTGGATGCCAAAATAATTGGAAAATTAAGAAATATGAGAACCTAGCCAGAGAGGTAAAGAGATTGTAGAAAGGTGAATTTGGTACAGCTAAACTGCTACCTAACACGACAAAGGGTATTGAAGATAAGACTTGTATTGTTGAACTGCAAGAAAGTGAAGCATTCTGTAAGAATCCCAAGAAAGACTCTTGAAATTTGAGGAGGCATGTCTTCAAACCTCAAGATAATATTCTTGCTAATTATATTAGCATGTAATAGCTTTTAAACTACTACTACTACTACTACTACTACTACTACTACTACTACTACTACTACTACTACTACTACTACAATAGTAATGATAATGATGATAATAATGAGGGTGGAAATAATCACAAAACTGCTCTGTTGGGTACAGCAGGGATTTTCAGATTGGTACTTGAGCGTTAAGTATCTTCCACGATATCTAACATTTAAGTATCAAGTCATATAATTCGGGGAAAGAGATTCTGGGAGACGCTGGGAAACCTTTAAAAACAGACTGCTGTCCGCTCTCACAAAATCAACCAGAGCAAGTAAGAGCGAGTGCTCTGAGAAGTAAAATACAACAACAGCAACAACAAAAACAACAGCAGCAACAACAACAACAACAACAACAACAACAACAACAACAACAACAAGAACAAGAACAACAACAACAACAACAACAACAACAACAACAACAACAACAACAACAACAATAATAATAATAATAATTGAGTATTAACTCTTAATGTGGACATCATGAAATTCTAACGTTGAATTTGGTAAAAACAAAAGCGGATTACAGACATATAACTGACAAGCAGACAAACATTTAACTTTATTCCACCAACCAATCTAATATTACATATTTAAGCTGGTTCTATATTGTAATACCATTTACCTATGGAAACGATAGAAATATTCTCTTTTATATTCTATGTACCTTCAAGATTAATGCTTATCTAACACTGACTTGTATTTTTGGAGTTCTAATTATTTGGCTACGATTTGTGTGTAGTTTTTATGTTGCTTTATTTAATGTGGAGTATCAACGATTTTAAAATTAACTTAGTGAACACACTGTAAACAAAGAAAACATAACTAATATTGAGATATCGTGATTTTTAGATTAAAATAAAATAATAGAGGAAATATAGAATTAAAAAAGAAATCGAAAGAGATAAAGAGAGATAAATACAGATATCATAGATTTGTAACAGAATTAACACAAGTCTAGCTGCAATAGCCGTATCGATACTGGCAACAATAACAATAACAATAAGGATAGGAATGATATTAGCAATAATAAAAACAACAATAATAACAACAAGAACGCAAATACCCAAATGGAAACAAGCAGAACAAGAATAATAATAACAACAACAACAATGGCGGAGAAAGTAATGGTTGTGAGCGAAACAACGTAGCCATAAACAGTAAAAGAGTTGTACTAACGAAACCGTTTGAAACATCAACTATAATGAAAACATAGTCAACAATAACTACAACAGAATCTACAGCTTCATCTGCAGCAGGCACAACAAAAGTAATATCTCTATTAATGAAATTATAATTAACAGCAACAGAAATCAGAATAACACTATGTCAACATCAATAAAAAAATTTGACAATAGAAACGCCAGTGACAGTAAAATATATCAACAACAGTAGCAGCAGCAGCAACGACAACAACAACAGATGTTAACATCCATGCATAGCAGAATAGCAGCCATAACAGTAGCAGCTAGATATAGCAGCCAAGTATTTGAATCTCTCCCTATCATTTAAAAACAAAAAGTGAGGAAGTTCACATTAGGAAATGTATTCTCAGAAACACATCTGGATGAAAGATGGGATCGCCACCGTTGGAGTATATATATATATATGAAAATTGTTCCGTACAAGTGGTAAGATCTAATAACGGCTCCTAATTTTGACAGAAGGCTAATGGCTTCCCCACGAATAGTTAGTTGACATGATCCTCCTTAGTGCAAGATTAGTACTTTATTTAACGACCCGGTGACATAATGGGTGAGGTTGATCTCGTAGGTGTTTAAACTCACAGTGTAAAAACATGGAACATATAATGTAAGCAATTTTCCTGACGCTCTAGCGATTCCACTATTCAAATGTAATAGACTGTCGCTACAATAAGGCATTCACACAAATCGCAATACGAAACACCACAACCACCATCAAGCTAAATAACATAGCTCACATTGGACATAAAACACTAAAAAAACGTAATGATTGATGAAAGATCCTACAACTATGCAAAACAAAACTGAAAATTCACAAATCATTTCTCTCAGCCTCTTGCTTCCGAACTTAATAGAATAAGAAAAATGGTACATAAGATATTTCAAAATACATTGAGAGAAAACGTTGGAATATGTAGACAAAAGTTTTGATTAGATAAGACTAAGTGAAAAAAGATCTTAGTTGACCGTATAATAGTTTTTTTTATAAAATAATTGTAATGATGAAGAGAGAGTTTTTGCCAGTTGACGAAGAAGAAACTGATGAGAAATAACGAAGATGGTGGACGAAGGTTTGCAAATATACAAGTGGAAAAAAAATATGGATGACATGCGATGACATGCAAGTATAAAAGTAGTGTATAGGTATACAAATGTAATTAAAAGAAATAAATATACAAATGTATAAATAAGTATATACATATAGAATTGTAAATAAAAAAGCAAGTATTAAAAAATTACAAGGGATAAGATTTTAATACCCGAAAAGAATATTTTGAATTGCAAGTGTGCAAGGTCACCTTTTATATTTCTTCTCATGTGTCGCTCACCCTCTTTGAATTATTTTGTCTTCTCATCCTGATATTTTGCCCCATTCTCATCAGCTCGTATATTTTGTATGCATCGGTAACAAGCACTCAGGCAATATAAGCCTTTTGTTCTGATCTCACCGAATCAAAACGTGGCACAACCGTTTTGGCACTGCCAATTTGGCACTACCGATTTGGCACCGCCGATTTGGCACCACCGATTTGACACCGCCGATTTAGCACCACCGATTTGGCGTCGCTTATTCGACATTAGACGTTCTAATGTTCCCTTATTACAATATTTTCCTCGTTCTACCTTCTCTCTCTCCCCCCTCTCTCTCTCCCCCTCTCTCTCTGTATATGTGTGAGCATATTTCCTTGTATGTGTATAAGTAGACATATAGTGTTTGTCATTTGGGTTCTATTTATAAATTGCAATACCTCTTTCCCTCTTCTCTCTCTCGCACTCTTTCTATCTTCATATTTTCTGCATGCGTGCGTTTGTCGCCAACACCAAAAGTACTGTCACCAAAACTGATTGAATGTCCATTCAGCCGTGCCGAAATGTTAGCGTCCAAACAGCTACGCCCACTCGTTTCATTCTGTAAACACTCGTCTAAATATTTAAACATTTCTACAGCTTGTTTCAAACATCTCTATATTTCTGGCTATAACATAATAACAAAGGCCTCGTAGAATCGAAGTACTTGTCTGCGTTTAGCCACACACACACACACACACACACACACACACACACACACACACACACACACACACAC
>NC_068990.1:68308479-68311268 GCF_001194135.2 Octopus bimaculoides
TCATACCAATAAAAAAAACCAATGTCGAGGTTACATTTGTTTGTATTATCCGTATTGTTATACCAGATCACTTTTGATATTACCAGAAAATATGAAAGCAAAGTCGATCTCGGCAGAATTTGAACTCAGAATATAAAGACGCAGATGCAGCACGGAATGTTGTGAACGAACAGGTCGCGGTTTCAAAGTGACGAAAATATTTTGATAAATTAAATTTAAATGTTGAAGTGAATCTAACGGCTTTTGTGTATTATTTTAAATGGCTTATAAACACCTTCCATGCTGCAGTTGTTTAATATTACTGTTGGTTATAAAGGCTGCGAGGTGGCAGAATCGTTAGCACGCCGGGCGAAATGCTTGGCGGTATTTCGTCTGTCTTAACGTTCTGTGTTCAAATTCCTCCTTTCATCCTTTCGGAGTCGATAAATTAAGTACCCGTTGCGTACTGGGGTCGATCTAATCGACTGGCTCCCTCCACCAAAACTTTCAGGCCTTGTGCCTAAAGTAGAAAAGAATCGTTATCACGCCGAGCAAACTTCTTAATGAGATTTCGTCCGTCTTTATATTCTGAGTTCAAATCCTGCTGAGGTCGACTTTACCTTTCATATTTTCGGAGGTCGATAAAAGAAGAACCAGTTGAAGACTGGGGTCAACGTAATCGACTTATCCCCTTGTCTCGAACTTGCTGGCCTTGTGCCACAATTTAAAACTAATATTACAGTTGATTATGTTACTCCATATTACTATAGATCATTGTTGTTACTACATTTGGCTGTTACTCTAGATTGGTATTGCTTCTACTTACGGTTATCTTACACATGCTGGTACTATAAACTGGTGTTGATGCTACAGTTAGTGGTGTAACATATATTGTTACTAAAGATCGGTGTTAAGGTTAAAGATGGTTACTATAGACAGGTGATTGCTTTTATTACAAATAATGTTACTATTGATTGAGGATACCGCAGTTGGTGGTGTTGTATATATTTTTACGATAGATATTTTTTATTGATATTAGAGTCAGTTGCGTTAAACATATTGTTCCTGTAGATGCATGTTGACGTTACTTTAGTTGTGTTACACACTTTTTTTTTTACAATAGATAGATATTGACGTTGCATCCGGTTGTGTTACATATATTGTAACTATAGATCTTTGTTGTTACACATATAATAATGAAGATTGGTGCTAATCTCACAATTAGTTGCATTACAGGTGCCGTAACAACAGATAGATGTTATAGTTAACATGGAGGTTAATGATCTTGTCCAAATCTACTTTCAGATATATTCCAACTGTGACACTCCAGTAATTTTATCAGACAGAGAGTATTGTACAGAGATGAACACTAGAGAAGGTTACGATTTTTGACGAACAAAACTTTGGATTTTTTTGTACACAAAATCAAATACTATCGTTACTATGAATGACAAATGTCGCGTGAGTTTGAATCTAATTGTTTGTGGTGTACTTGTGATTGTAGTAAAAACGTTAGTTGCTGGTCGTCATGTTGCTGTCACCGATCGTTCATTGTGGTTGTCTACAGCTATACCCTTTTGTTTATTGTCTTTCTGCCGTCTCATCTCTGCTGTCTCTCAACGTTCTCTCTGCTGCACCCCAAAGCTCTTTCAAAGTTCTCTGTCAGATAGTCAATGTGTACTGAATTTATACTGATAGTTAGGCTTAGAAAGAAGTGTGCCGAAAGAGGAAATCGTCTCCGGAGCCTATTTCACGCAAAGTCGTGATTGATGAGATTTTGTTGATCACATGGGTAATATTCTAGAGAATCGCGACATCGGATGATTGCTGAATCTTCCTGCTACAGTACATTTAAGAGCATGTTATCCAATGTGCCCTTCATTTTTCAAGACTGTAGAGAACAATTCAAAGGAGATCTGGTTGCTATTTCTAGCAACTAGTGGATAAACCAAGTAGAGATTTCCTCCTTGTCTCAATTGTAGCTGCTTTTGTTTATTTCTGGTTACAGCAGATGGCATTTATCGTATGTTCTTGATGTGGTTGTTGTTGATATATTTTATTGTCACTGGCGTCTTTATTGTTAAAGTTGTTGTTGATGTTGACATAGGTTTATGCTGATTTCTGTTGCAGTTAATTATAACTTCGTTAATTGTGATATTACTTTTGTTGTTGCTGCTGCAGATGAAGCTGTAGATGCTGTTGTTGTTGTTGCTTACATTATTGTAGTTATTGACTGTTTTCATTACAGTTGATGTTTCATATGGTTTCGTTAGTGCAACTCTTTTACTGTTTACGGCTAAGTTTTTTTTTTTCGCTCACAACTTAATTTTCCACCATTGTTATTGTTGTTATTATCATTCATGTTCTGCTTGTTTCCATTTGGGTATTTGCGTTCTTGCTATTATTGTTACTTGTATTATTTGATAATATCATTCCTGTCCTTGTTTTTATTGTTATTGCTACCAGTATCGATACGGCTATTGCAGCTAGACTTGTGTTAATTCTGTTACAAATCTATGATATCTGTATTTATCTCTCTTTATCTCTTTCTGTTTCTTTTTTAATTCTATGTTTCCTCTATTATTTTATTTTAATCTAAAAATCACGATATCTCGATATTAGTTATGTTTTCTTTGTTTACAGTGTGTTCACTAAGTTAATTTTAAAATCGTTGATACTCCACATTAAATAAAGCAACATAAAAACCACACACAAATCGTAGCCAAATAATTAGAACTCCAAAAATACAAGTCAGTGTTAGATAAGCATTAATCTTGAAGGTACAAAGAATATAAAAGAGAATATTTCTA
>NC_068990.1:68311278-68316278 GCF_001194135.2 Octopus bimaculoides
AATATAGAACCAGCTTAAATATGTAATATTAGATTGGTTGGTGGAATAAAGTTAAATGTTTGTCTACTTGTCAGTTATATGTCTGTAATCCGCTTTTGTTTTTACCAAATTCAACGTTAGAATTTCATGATGTCCACTTTAAGAGTTGATACTCAAATCATCATCATCATCATCATCATCATCATCATCATCATCATCATCATCATTAGTATTATTATTATTGAGGCTGTGAGCTGGTAGAACTGTTAGCAGCCAGAAGAAAATACTGAGTTGCATTTCGCCTGTTTCAACGTTCTGAGTTCTAATTCCAAATGCACATATACATACATACATACATACATACATACATACATACATACATTCATAAATACATACACACATACATACATACATACAGACATACATACCCCTTGTCGTTCATGTTAGAGAAGTCTGAAGGATATCTTACTGAATCACAAAGAAACAGAAATACCAAAATTACATATTGTTTTTTCTTTTCTTTTTGAATGACTTGAAACTCTATTCAAAGAATATGCACGAGATGAAAAAGAGCCTGTGGCCTGGTTACAACATTCTCAAATGATATAGGGTTGGAGTTTGGTCAGAATAAAATGTTGCTACATATTTGTGAAAAGGGAAAACTGTAAACCCGACTAGCAACATTTCCATCAATAACTTAACAGTTTCCCTAAAATCTGATGTTACAGGTATCTAGGGGTGGATGAAAACATATCTTACAATGGTACCTGTAATAAAACACGTGTCACTACAGAATATTACAGCCGAAAAAAGAAAATTTGAACCTCGGAACTCTCTGCATTCAATAAAACAGTGGCCCACGATGTGTTTGCAATGTCAGTGCTGATACCAACATTTGGGCTGCTTGATTGGACACTTGATGAGATGCGAGCCATTGATGTGAAAACCCTGAAGATATTAACAAGCACACATAATTTCCATATCGACAGTGACGTACACCGCCTCTACCTAAAATGAAAACAAGGCGGCAGAGGCTAAAGAGCGATTCAATCTGCTTTTGAATGTCGTATCATATCCCTTCGGCAAAATCATTTAACCACCGAGTATCGAAGTGCATCCCTTGACCAAGTTTACATACATGAGGTTGATAACATTATAAGACTTGGAAGGCAGCTTCTTGTGCAGCATTCTTTGCCTCATAACTTTAGACAATGTCCAAAGAAGTCGCACGACTCTACTGCAACGTATCATCAGATGAAAGGATGGGTGTATATGAACAGAAGACCATGCATGGATATGTTAGTAGAGAGTTCAGAGATGATAATAACATTGATTATCAAAGCTGTCTATCATTTACCAAAAACCTGATTACTACCACCCATTTTGAAGGGTATGCGATTGCAATCCAAGAACAGGAAATATCAACCAAATACCTGATGCACAAAAGGGATGGAGATGTAGGAAAAACAGTAAACTGTGACAACCGATGCAGACTTTGTGAAGTTAACACCAAAGATATCACTCACATCATAAGCAGTTGTCCGAAAACATCATCACAGCATTATCTACCAAGGAGACGATGTTGTAGCTAGGACACTGTATAACGAGATCCGCCGAAAGGATAACCCCGAGGACAAAGACATGATAACCCACAGTGTGGTGGAAGCCATAGCCAATCATATTAAAAAGGAATACTGGTGGAATGTCACAGTGAAAACCTCAATAAAATGTAGACACGATAGACCTGATATAATGATTTGGGGTAGATAAGAGAAACTGTGTACAGCGGATGTTAACATAAAGCCGAATACCTATGCTGAATACCTATGTTAACATAAAGAACATGCCTATACTGAACTACTGAGATGTCTACAGTTACTCTATCCTGATTACAAGTTCAGTTTTACACCTGTAATAATTGGAGCACTAGGATATGTAACGCATTGCCTAAATACTAATCTTGAGAAATTAGGCTTCTCAAACCAAAAAGGAGAAAACTGATTCGAAGACTACAACTCCAAGGCATTACTGGAACTGTAAAAATCTTTAAAACTTTCCAGAAGTTTATCATTTTAGTATATATCAGCATGTCTAGATATGCAAGTATATGCATAAGAAGGCATACATAAAGCACACAAATCTGCACATACATGCATACATACATACATACATACATACATACATACATACATACATACACACATACAAAAATATCCTGTTGTTGATGTTGAAAATTCCAATGAAGGAGCCTTGGATTTAGGTTAGAAACCGACTCTTTCTCAATTGGCAAGAAATTTTGAAATGAAACTGAATAATGACATACATACATATATATATTATTAGCAATGGGCAGGTACTCATCTCTAGTTGACTAGAGCAATATGAAATAAAGTGCTTTACAGAACACAATGCGTCACATTCATGCGCACACGCACATATATTTAGTTAACAAAAATACAAAATACAGAAGACGACTAAAATCCTCAATTTCTAATATTAGATTGACACTCAGAAAAGAGTTAGTTGCTTAAATGTTTTGGTTGTTTTCCTTTTTCGGACAGTAGAACAGAAGAGAAGGAAAAGTGGAAAGGAAAAATAAAAATTAACAGCCACGTAGAGTCTACATGATGATCGTCAACTGACCGGAGATTGGATGATGGGCTAAATGTGGTGTTTTATGGATATTCATAAGTTTGCATCCATGTCTGTGTTTATATTGCGTTCCTTTATGTCCCGTAAGCTAGCAGCTCGAAAAATAATAGCTATCAGTTATATGTCCGACTGAATTACTGGGGTCGATATGATCGACCGAATCCTTGAAGGCTAGTACTTCAGGATAATCACAAACCAATACCCGAATGGGCATATACATATGTGCATACATATAAATGCATACACAGATACATCCGTGTACACATACATGCATACATGTATGCATGCATTCACATATACATACATGCTCACACAACATACACCTTCTCTAATCTTTTAGAGTCTTCCTTACTTGTTATGTTCATCCCCTCTTTTTAGTTCGTTCGGACCTCCTCCCAAACCAGCTTTCAATTTTACTCTCATTCTCCCCTCCCCCTCCTCTTTCTCGCTTCTTCGATCTTACTTCGTCTCAAGCTGACTCTCACATTTACTCCCTTTCTCTCATTGTTTGATTCATTACCTTCCTGCTTATTCCATGCTATCTTTCTCACTTCCCCTCTCTCTTCACCTCCTAACTACCAATGATATTAGGACTTTGATGTAACATACAAACCTCAGAATTGCTCGATTCAGCAACAATTTCTCTATTGATTTCTCTCCCCCTCTCTCTCTCTCTCTGACACACACTTGTTGTCTTGTTTATTTTTGCCCAAACCTTTGCTGCTGTTTTTATTATTGTTGTTCCTTTTATCGATCTTCTTAGCCTCTGATTTTTCTTTTGTTCCTGTTATTGTTTTTGTTGATAATATTATTACTGTTCTTCTGGTTGCTTGTTTTTATATATTACATTGTTTTTCATTTCTAGCTTTTCTCGTCGCTTTATTCCCCCTTTACACGCTCCTTAGGGTAGATTATTTTTCTCTGAACATTGAGACTTTGTTGTGGTCCCATTGAATTGCAATCGCTTCACAACAACATTCATGACGGTGAAGGTGATGGTAGTGACAAGAGACCTCATTGGCATATATATATATATATATATATATATATATATATATATATATATATATATATATATGTATATATATATACATACATACATGCATACACACACACACACACACACACGCACACACACACATATATATATATATATATATATACATGTGTGTGTGTGTGCGCACGTCTATAAGCTATCAATACAAACGATGGCTGTACTCTTTCTGATAATAATAATGGTGGTGAAGAAAGTCAACTGGCAGAATCGTTAAGAGTAGGATGCATTGCGGTATTTATTCTGGTCTTCAACACTTTAAACTGAAATCCCACAGAAGTCACCGCTGCATTTCATCCTTTCGGAGCCAATTGTTTGCTTTCCTTTTTTAAATAAAGAATTATGTTTTTTATCTTCCTTGACATACCTGTACTTGTCTGTTCAAATACACACAACTAGCCAGTCTGAGCTATTTCTCTTAGCTCACTTTTGTTTAAATTATGCAAATTACGTAGGCCATAAATGTGTTTTGCTCTTTTTGCATATGTCCCGTGACAGGTTAGGGCTATAGTTAAGCTGATGACGTCTATTAAGGCAGAAACCCATGTCTATGACATTCCACTTATGTACAGAGTATAAACTTGTCCTCTTAATGATGTATCAGTTTCGGAGAATTCTCGCATCTTTAGATTATTTCCCCTTCGCGAGTGGAGTTGATTATAATTGACATCTGGTAATTAATACATCTCCTAAAGGTGGAGATAATTTTAATAAACCAAGAATGTTTGTTGCGTGGTATTTCATATACCTGTATTCATTTGACTGTCTGTCTCCATGCGTGTGTGTGTGTGTGTGTGTGCACGTGCACGTGCGTCTGTGTGTATGTGTGTGCGCGCATGTATAGATATATGTATATGCTTTGAGGCTCAGATATTTGACAGAGTCATAAGGGCATGTTTTTGATATACGACATGACTTGTTTAAGTTCCATACCTGGCTGAGTCCATTTCTCTCCAGGTCCACTTACAGTCAATTTCTTCTAAAACAAATGAAAATATACAGAAAGTAGGAAAAGATTCAGCCCATGTCAAGAACTGGTATCCTATTTATCGATCCCGGAATAATGAAAGGTAAAATCTTAACGGGACTGGAAATCAGGGAGCCAGAATACTGACAGTAGTACCATCTGTCCAAACTTCTAATGACTTCATCAGTTCGTAGACACACAGAAGTACGCATATACATACATAAAAATTTGTGAAATTTCAATGAAAGGACTTTGGATCTTGGTTAGAAGCCGAGGCTTTCTCGATTAGCAAGAAATCTTGAAATAAAACTGAATAATCAAACTAAGTATCGAAGTGCGTCCCTTGAC
>NC_068990.1:68321010-68326002 GCF_001194135.2 Octopus bimaculoides
ATATTTTAGTATGTATGTTTGTATGCATGTACGAATGTGTGCGTACATAAATCAGCCAATTAACATTATTGCTCAGGGTAGAACAACTTAGATCACGAAGAGTTGGTTTGGTGATGCAATTCGGTATTAGTCTCCTATAGTGGTCTCTAGTAAAGGGGTGTAAATATGTATGCTCAAATTTATCTAAGAAATATCTGACTAACATCGATCGGATCAATCAGTTATCTTTGCCTCGTTGATTAATCCATTACTCTTCGAAACCACGGACGCAAATGGAAGCGGCCATAAGGTTTTGTGGTTACAGTTGAAAATAACGATGTTTCTACTAAATAGTGGAATCAAAAATGCAAAATCGTGGCCGCTCACTTTCGTGAGTTTCAGTGATATTGTCCAACAAAATCGCACCCGTTAAAGTGTACTCGCTGGTTCTAAGGGGTTATTTGATTAATATTGGCGACTTGAAGTATTCTCAGAACATTCAACGTACTGACTTGTATGAAAAGGGTAGAACGTTTACTATTGACATTGCTGAGAAAAAATTCCTCACGCCTTGCTTGTGGCAAACGATATCTCTAACGGAGAAACAACATATAATGAAAGTTTTATCTATCCTCTAAGCATTGCTTCTGATAATATTTGTGCCCCTACAAAATCCTACTTGCTTTCACTCGTTGTTTGAGTTGCAAAAACAAACAATGGAACCAGATCTGATAAAACTAACTAAATAAATAAGATAAAATGTGTTTTTTTTTTTTCAGAATGCTGCTAATATGCTAATACTCAACCAGTGAAATTATTGCTAAGACTGACACACAGTTAAAAAAAAGTCAACGAATGATAATTATCTTCGATTTAAACGTGATTAATCAATCAGTGTTAGATTATCGATCAATATTTGTTTTGTTTCATTATTTCGCTTTCCTGAGGTTGGTGATTCTCATTTATAACTTCCTATTTTACTTGTGGTGTTAATGGAAAAGAATGATCACCATTGCTACCAAAATTAAGCTACACTCAAAGCTACAAAGAGGATTTGTCTTAGTTAAACATATTATTTTTTAATTTCTTACCGATTCACCCCGATCACTCCCACCCTCTCTTCTAAAATGTCAGTTAGCCACGTAGCTCCTCTACAGTAAGAAACATCTTCATAGTTTAAGTGTTCATGTCCTAGTCTAGCATAAAACCACCTAGTCTTGCAAGCTGCATAGCAATACGGAAAAACAAAAAGAGTAACACCCAGTACAAGCTGTAAAGTGGCCGGCATTGAGAAGGGTATCCAGTCACAGAAAACAAGCCAAAGTAGACAGTGAAGTACAATGCGATTCTTGGACCCACTGGACATTGTCAAACCGTTCAACCCATGTTAGTATGAAACAAGTGCGTTAAATGATGATGGTGACATCTCCATACAATTGTAAATGAGGCCTCTAAATTCATTAGACGTTTTGCCTAATCCATAGATGCTCCTAAGCACTTAAAATATTTTGGTGCCCCCCATACATATGTAGTTCAAAATATTGTGGCACTCCGTCGGTTACGACGACGTGGGTTTCAGTTTATCCGATCAACGGAACAGACTGCTCATGAAATTAACGTGCAAGTGGCTGAGCACTCCACAGACACGCGTACCCTTAACGTATATTTCCAATCATATAAACCACTTAGAATATTATTTTAGCAAGTTTAAAGTGATTTCTTTTGTGTCGTTTAACATTTACCATTTCTGTGGTACCCCACATTCCCTTGATGCCGTAGGCATGTGCTTATTTTGCTTAATGGTTAATCCGGCGCTGCCCCAACCTATTATCTGAGGTATCACCAAATATTTCCCTTCTGTTATATATGTAGGGCACATAAGTGTTTCTCTAGTAAATTTATACAAAACATTTCAAATGAGATAATTACTATATTAGAGCAACGCCCTAATTAATTAGTAGAATCATCTCATTAGCTAATTATTCACAAGCATTTTTATATTCCCTCCGCTTTGTTTTTAATTTGATTTGCACGCTCCTTTTAATTTAATAAGAAGAGAAATGCAAACCTGAACCCCTCTGTATCTATTTGACGCTCTTTCCTTTAATGGCATATAATTAGTTCCGTAAGTCATCGATTTGTGTTCAATATTCTTGCGTGATCAATTTTATTTTTCATCTCTCTGGGATGATAAATTAAGTACCAATATTTACAGGGATCAATTTATCTGTCTATAAACCCCACTCTATAAAATGTGGTAATGAGCCAATGCGAAAAGAATTTAGAAACTTCGAGAGATGTGAAACAATTCGTTCATAATGGTTGAACTTGAAGTAGATCTATAAATAATAGCATGAAAATATTGGGTTAAAATAAACCCTGTACAAAAAAAAAAAAAAAAAAAAAAAAAAAAAAGAGAAAAAAATCGACGGCTGTCTGAGATACTCGAACACATATCTTCGAAATGCTTTGCGGTATTTCGTCTGCCGTTACGTTCTGTGTTCAAATTCTGCCGAGGTCGACTTTGCCTTTCATCCTTTCGGGGTCGATAAATGAAGTACCAGTTACGCACTGGGGTCGATATAATCGACTTAATCCGTTTGTCTGTCCTTGTTTGACCCCTCTGTGTGTAGCCCCTTGTGGGCAGTAAAGAAATAGGTATTTTGTCTGCCGTTACGTTCTGTGTTCAAATTCTGCCGAGGTCGACTTTGCCTTTCATCCTTTCGGGGTCGATAAATTAAGTACCAGTTAAGCACTGGGGTCAATGTAATCGACTCAATACCTTTGTCTGTCCTTGTTTGGTCCCTCTATGTTTAGCCCCTTGTGGGCAATAAAGAAATAAGAATCGTTAGCACGCCGAGCATAATAATGCTTAGCGACATTTCGTCCGTCCTTACGTTCTGAGTTCAGATTCCGCACAGGTCAACTTTGCTTTTCATCCTTTCAGGGTCGATAATATGAGTACCAGCTGAATACTGGTGTCGATGTACTCGACTCATACCCTCTCCCGAAATTTCCGGTCGTGCTAAAACTTGGAATCAATATTTACTTATAGATAAGGCGGTGAGCTGGCAGAATCGCTACAGTGCTTAGTGGCATTACTCCCGACTGTTTACTTGCTGAGTTCAAATATAACCGAAGCTGACTTTGCCTGTCATTCTTTAAGTGGTTGATACAAGTACCAGTTGAGCACAGGGATAGATGTAATCGACTTCCACCTCCCCTTCAAAATTGCTGGACTTATACCAAAATTAGAAAGAATACTTCTACAAACAGGCATAATACAGTGACGATTAACGCTCGGTGAGCTAAGTCGAAACCTCAACGCTTATTGATAAATATATCAGTCAGTAAGTGTATAAGGGGTATTGAAATGTCTTAAGTAGCAATCACACAGGGTCATATATAAAGCTTGTTTGAAATTGCTCCCAGTGTTTAGTATATTCTATTTAATCTACTACGTTCCTTATTAACATACAATGATGGAGTTAGATCGTCAACTATACTGACTCTCGCAAGCATGTAACAGGTTTGTGATTTCATCGTTATTTGGATAATTGGCAAACAATGCCAACCCGTTAGGATTTAAACAGATTAATTATTATGAGATAATAATTGACTTCTGACGAATTGGATTTAATTATTCACGAGTGGAATACATAATTTATCATCATTTGAAAATGGCCTTTAAAACGTCATTCATATTTTATCGAAATATTCTCACTAGTTTATCAAGGATAGCAAATTGTCCATGATATAGTATACATATATATTGCACATATCGCAAAATCATTACATCATTAGTAATAATTTGTCAAAAGTTCATAAGCAATGAAAAACGGTTATTAAACTGTCATGTATTGTCAGCCATTTTCAGTAGGTTAAACTAGGATAGGATCTACATTGAGGATTAAATGTCTCAAAATGTGCAGCTTCCAGCTCATTTTATTCAACGGAACGACCTCAGTAGAAATTAATTAAAAACCTAAGATAAATAAAAATACTAAACATACTTTTCTTGTTTGAAAGATAGAAGGTATTGTTCTCATAATATTAATTTGTTTTTCACTTGTTTCAGTCATTGGACGCCAAATTAACTCCTGTACCTTAAATTTTAAAAAGTCTGGTACTTATTCTATCTCTCTTTTGCTGAACCACATAGTTACCAGAACGTAAACAAAGTAATGCCGGTTGCCAGGAGGGACAATATAGGGACAAACATAACCAAAAAGACACACACATATACGAAGAGCTTCCACACATTTTCCGTCTACCAAATTCGCTCACTAATCATCGGTCTGTTTGCAGCTATAGCAGAAGACGCATTCTCAAGATGTTATACAGTGGGAACTGAACCCGAAGCCACGTCGTGCAAATCAAGGTTGTTTAACATACAGCCACGCCAGTGCCTGACGGAGCTTTAATCACTTTCTCGCCTTCAAGGTCGTTTGTGGAAGATGCATTTCAAAAACTGAAAATAAACATTTTCTTTTCTCTCTCTTTCAAATATTCTGTTTTAAGTGTTTACCAAACTGTTAATTTATTGTGGGATTGAAGTTTTTTACACAACCGTCATCTTTCTAATTGTTTAAACAGCTGGAAATTGTTTACAAAATCCATCCTTTTGTTTTGTGCAATGTTCCCAGTAGTTTCTTAATTACTACTTTTTCTTTGTACTCTGTTCTCGAGTATTTTGAAATGGTTCTTCGAAAATCAGCCTCAATTCCGTGTGCTTTGTCTAATATCACGAAGAATTTCAAAAGTGACATCGTTTCCATTCTTTGATCTCCCGATGTTCTTAACAGTTCTAAATGGCTTGTAAAGTAATCTATTACGATTGACATTTAATTTAACTCGCTGAAAACACAAATATAATATATCGTCATTTGGAGCTTACGTCTGTTGGTAGTTTTTTTCTAAACAGCTAGAAATAATTAAAACCGGCGAACACATATATATATATGTGTACATATTGTATACATACATGTACGTGTATGTGTGCCTGTATATATA
>NC_068990.1:68326176-68327179 GCF_001194135.2 Octopus bimaculoides
ATATATATATATAAATTCATAAGAATTTTTGCTGGAAATTGATACATTTGTATTAATACATTTGTATTGAAATATTTATATATATATATATATATATATAGCGGCGTACGTACACTTTTGGTCTCCTGTATGTAAGTATATATATATCTAAATTCTGTACGACGCTTTTACTCTTTCTTTTAGCCTCCTTCACACTTTCTTCGCTCTTTCCACTTTTCTTTTCCTCACCCCAGTCTCTCACATTTCTTGCCTTCCTTCATTCTCATCACTTTCCCTCTTCCTTTACCTCCCTCAGTCATTTTACTTTCTTTTTGTCTCTTTCTCGTCCCTCCCTAATTCTTCAATCCCTCTGCCCCTACCTCTCTCCTCTCTTTCCACGTGACCGATGTTCCGCCGAGTCTGACCTTTCTTTCTTGGTTCGACTACCATCCGTGTATCGTTTCTTATATTTCTTCCTATGACTTTCATTTCTTATGTTCCTGCCTTAAGGCTTCACTTCCACACAGACCAGCTTAATTTAATTCGTCCTTAGTCGAAAGACACCTGTTGTTAATGTCCTGTTGTTTGTATTTGTAATTGTGTACCATTTCTCGATATTTTTCGTCGTTGTTTTCGCATACATTCACTTGCTTTCTTCCAAAGAATCAAGTGCTCTTAGCTTAGATGTTCTTGGGACCGGCCAGATTGGAGCAGTCTTGAGTGTAACCGGCCGAAACTGCAACGACGATTTGGAACTCGACTGAAGATAGAAAACCTCCCATAACCCTTCCTTGTTTTTCCTATCTTTTTTGTATTTTGTTGTTGCCTGTTACGTTCTTGTTCCATTTTTTGGTTTTCTTATATATATACATATATATATATATATGTATATATATGTATATAAGCCTAATGATAGCAACGGAGAATAGGCACCACCCAGAACAAAGTTTGGGTGGGCTACACCTGCCTACCTCGGTTGCTATGGCATTGAGGTAGATCCAACCACCCCCGTTAACGGGTACAA
>NC_068990.1:68328621-68334833 GCF_001194135.2 Octopus bimaculoides
CTGCCGTCGCCATTTTCTTCGTATACAAATTACTGTACACGCTCACAACAAATACAACAATAATAGCTATAACAACAACATCAGCAAGTTCCATCGACAAAATATTAATGTCTTTGAAGTACTTATTGATTGTTGCAGTAGAACTATAAATCTCGACAATATTCCAATTAGATAATAAACATAAAACTATATTAAACATTAAGTGGCTTCTTTAGTGATACAGATCCATTAATTGAATGGAGTAAGTAAAAAATATATTAAAGTACAGCATAAACGACGAATACATTCTCAGAACACATGCACATAATTGTAAATTCAAATTTTCATGCACGTACATATACATACATGTATGAACACATACTCATAATACACAGAATCATTTGTAAATTCAAATATTCATACAGGACATATATATATATATATATACACGCACACACGCATATGAATAAATGAATACATATCGTATCTGTGTTTCTTCAAAGCACAAACACGCATAGAGATAGACATGTCCATACATTCAAGCAGTCAAACGCATGTTTCCATGCATTTCTACTCACATATTTTCAGAATAAGGTCCTCTAAAGACAAACGTTATCACAGCAACAGGCATACATATTTGGATGCGTCAAGGCACATACACGCACAGGCACTAATACATAGTTACACTCACATATAGACCTTTGCACACACACATATATGTGTGTATGTATGTATATAAATTATATATTATACTTAACGTACATGATACGTACACTTTTATATATGTGCATGTGTATATAAGTGTGTATATGTATGTGTATCAATCATCTATCTATCTATCTATCTATCTATCTATCTATCTATCTATCTATCTATCTATCTGTCTGTCTGTCTGTCTGTCTGTCTGTTTGTCTGTCTATGCACCTATACAAATGTGTGTGTGTGTGCGCGCGTGTGTGTGTGTGTGTTTGTATAACCATGTTTGTATATGTGTCTGCATATACGTATACATTAATGGAGAGAGTAGGGAGAGGGAATTAAAAAAGATAACGACAGATGTGTATATAGAATTCTACACAATGTGATTGTCTCTCTCCCTCTTTGTGTATTTATTTATACTAGCTAGGCTCGTGAAAGCCCCACGGAAAACATATAAAATGTAAGCCTCTGTAAATAGTGTACTGGTGCCACGGGACATGTTTGTATATTATGACCGTCTGTCTTTACATTCTGAGTTCAAATTCTGCCGAGATCGACTTCGCCTTTCGTCCTTTCGGGGTCGATAAATTAAGTATCAGTTGTGCACTGGGGTCGATCTAATCAACTGGCCCCCTCCCCACAAAAAAATCAGGCCTAGAAAAGTATATTGTGACAGTTGTAGGATATAGAAAGTAATGTAACATGAATGACTATATAATCCATCCAAAATATCTCAGTTACACAAACGTAAACTGCATTACTATTTAACCTTAAAATACATCGAACATATTCAAAGAACCTTAATGTACAAATTGAAAGGCAAAAGAACGAAATAATAAATGGATTTATGAATGAAAGTTTGGTAATTGCGTTCATTTCCACCATGTGACACTAATTATTGCAAACATGTTTTAAATAATCTGCACTATATACACCCACAAATACATATGTCTCGAGTTGTAGCTGTAATTCAAAGGGGCCAGCCTTGTCATATTCTGTGTGAGGCTGAATCTCCTTGAGAACTACGTTAATGTTATGGATGCCTGTGAAGTACTCAGATATTTGTAAGTTAATTTTATCCTCGTGTGGTAATGAAAAGTGAAATTGACATCCAGTAGTTGCTGTGTGTATGTATCTATGTATGAGCTTTTCTTTGGATTTATGTATCTACTGTCTCTCTCACTAACTTTTTCTTTCACTTCCTTTATGTCCCTCTCTCTCCCGCTTTTGATTTAACAACGTGTATATGTATCTATGTATCTTCTTCTCTTGCGATGTGATAAACCGTTTGAAAACACAAAACGAACGCCGTCCCCACTCACTGTCTCTTTCACTCTCTCTTTCTCTCTCTTTCTCTCTCACTTTTTCTCTCTCTCACACTTTCTTTCTTTCTCTCTTACGTCCTCTCTGAAAAATTTTAAAACACAAAACGAACGCTGTCACCGCTCACTGTCTCTTTCACTCTCTCTCTCTCACACTCTCTCTCTCACTTCCTCTCTGTCCTCCTCTCTCTCGCTGTACCACTTCTTTGAAGTAAGTGTGACGCACACGACAAGTACGTACAAAAACAAAATGTTACTGTATGAATATTATTAATGGTTGCACATTATGTAATGCGTAAATAGCTAAGTAAACAGATATATAGTGTGTATATGTCTGTAAATCTATAAATCTTGATTAAAATTTTGAACATAGTTATTTCTAACACAAAAGAATAGACTGTTAGACGAATGAAACATTCAGCTCCGGATCCATAGCTTAAGTGTGAATTTGTATCCAAATATTTGGAAAGTAAAAGAAAAAAAAATCGAAGGCCGCACGTGGAACTCGCGTCGCCACCTCCCGGTCTCCTATAAAACTGACAGATCTTCTACCATGAGGTATAATTAATCAATTGGATACCTTTATCCAATATAGAATCTATAAATAACACAGGGGAACAATTTTGAACATAGTTTCTGTTGAATTTGATTTTCACTTTGCTCGTCACTTATTGGACTATGATTTTCAGGGAAGTAGTCCAGATGACTGTACAGGAAATGCACTTTTACACTCATGTTGCAGCCCAGTGCTCGAAAACTGGTTGACAGGGTCTGCACAAGTTCATAATTTGATGGCTTCCTATTTCCCAGGAAATCAGACATACCTGCAACAAAAGCATTAACAGAACGAGAAGTTGCTTTGTTTTGCTAAGTTGTTTTTTATCTTTTACTCAATTCAGTCATTAGACAGCGGTCATGCTGGAGCACCAGCTTTAAGAATTTTTACTCGAATGAATCATCACCAGTATTTATTTAAGCCTGGTAATTATTTTATCTGTCTTTTGCCTAACCACTAAGATATAGAGACGTAACACCAACACCAGTTGTCAAGCGGTGGTGGGGAAAAAACACAGACACAAAAGCACACCAACACATATATAAAGGACTTCTTTCAGCTTCCAGCTGGAAACTGTATTAGAAGACATTTGCTAAATGTGCCACACTGTGGGACTGAACCCAGAATCATATGGTTGGGAAGTAAGCTTCTTACCAATCATTTAAACGAAGTTTGAACTTGTGACCGCGAGTGTTACGATGCATAGTCAACTAACATTCAATCAGACTTGAAGTCTGTTATCAAGGACAGAAATATCTTTGAGAAATATGGAATATTCTCAGATGCATCAACAAATCTCATGGAAAAACGGAAAATAAGAATGCAGAAAGTGTGCTGTTACTGACAATTCACATAACAAAGATAAATATTTTGTATAACTTTTTCCTTTCATAAATCCCAAGTAATTCTGTTGGCTGAAAAAAATAAATTGCAAATGTATATTGAATATGACTGAATATGATGCGTAGATGCCAGGGGAATATGTGCTGTGTGTCACATGTGATATACTGGACAGGCAAAGGGTTAAATCACAGACAAACCATTCCAGTCTTTTATTAATGATATAGATCAAACTCAGTACCCAAGTTTTCGTTAAAACTCTATATATCATTGAAGTCATTATCAGCAAGATATTAAAGTAAATCAACAAAAACAAGGCAAATAGCGATACGTCATTTTGAGTAAGACATATTATTATTGGCTTTACGAGTGCGTTTCTTTCTGTCTTAGTCGTGTAAAATCTGCATTACGAATCATATGTTCTCATCAAATCCTAAGCTTTGCAAATCCCACAGACAGTCTTTTAGGTGAAAACCACTTTCTAGCATCGTTAGTGCATTTCAAGTAACAAACACAAGGCGCCAATATTTCGTCTTAATCACCTATGGCACAACTGACATAAGCGTAATAAAGCTTCTTAATGCGTCCTGTAATCTCCCATCGATATTTTAATAAAGTTATTTTACCACAAATATCACAGAGTCTATCAGTATGAGTCGTGTGCGTGCAATGTGTCATATTCCAGTATCTACACAAGTTAGACAATTGTAATAGTAACCTCCTCTTATTTGCAAACAAAGAACTTTTAATACGAATTAGACAACCAGGGGAAAGAATATTTAAATCTCCCCCCTTTTTTTAATTACAATTTGTCAATAATAGTTTTATTAGTGAATCTGATAATGTAATATACCATTTTGTTCCAAGTGTTCTCAGCTGTAAACTTATAATATTAATGATTCAAAATTTTGGCACAAGGCCAGCAAATTTGCGGGAGGGGGGAAGTTGATTACATCAAGGTCAGTGCTCAACAGGCACTTATTTTATCAGCCCCGAAATCAATAACGGGAAAGTCAACTTCGTCGGGGTCTGAACTCAGAGCATAAAGACGGGTGAAATGGTGTTAATAAAACTGGGAAAAACAATGTTAGGCAGGGAACTGTGTTGGAAGTGACTGGATTTTTTAAAATATATGGTCACGTATGAACGATCAATTATTCAATCCGTGGGTGACAGTTATTAAAGAGGCAGTATGACCACGTTGTTAACTATATTATGTTGAATTGAAGGACTTGGCCCCTTCATTTTGTTAAGGAACTCTTTCCAGTCTTACACAGCTATCACTATTTATAGGGCATCCTATCCTTTGGGTACCATTAATAACTAAACATTTATTCGGTCACAGGCTAGAAACAATAGACAATTTGATTTATTGACCGACGCCCTACTCACTCGGCCATAAACAGTTTCCAATATTTGTAAGTGATATTTATTTTTTGACAAAAGTAATCAATATTACAATCAATAAACACGCTGATCTTCAGAAATATTATTCTGTTCCTATGAACAACATCCCCATGCCTCTTCTGGATATATTTTAGTAGTCTGATTCAGACACTGTGTATTACTGGTATTCTTATGTAAATTTGTAATCCTGGAAATCCATTTGTGGATCTGTGAGAACAATGGAATAAAGATATATTTAAAATTAATGCTTTTGTATTTACGCTGTATTTTATTTAATCACTTTGAACGTCTGTTTAAAGCTGGTAAACCATGATAAACTAAGGAAAATACATAATATTGTGGATTTTTTTCCTTTCCATGGGCAGCTCGATTGATTAATTTTCTTTAACTAAACACTTTGAAACTTCGTATACTGGTAGAATGTGTCATTTAGAACATCTTTTACTCTCAGCGTTGTTGAGAAAAGTTTCTATTTACGAAGTTATTTTGTGTTAAAATTCTCGTATTTCGGTAATTTCAACCAATCAATGGCGTATTCATCTGAATAAAATTATTGCTGTTGCTTGTCAACAATAACTATCGATGGGGTATATTTCGTTTGTCACTATTATTTATGACATCGTGCGTTTGTACTGGTTTTAGCTCCAAGGTTTTAGGGTTAGGGTTAGGGTTTAGGGTTAGGATTTTAGGGTTAGAGTTAGGGTTTTAAGATTAGGTTTGGGCTTTTAAAGTCAGAGTTACGGAAAAAAGTGAAAAATGAAGAAATTGGAGGGGAAGGGCGAAAAAATTTCAAAATTTCGATTTTTGGCAATTTTCCGGAATCTCCGTAACCGAAAAACTGGATTTTAGGCAAAAAAAAAAAAATTATAAAAAACAATAATTTGCGAGAAAATGGGGGAGAGGATTACGGGACGAAGTCTTTTCGATAATAGTAGCTGAAAAACAGGAAAAAAAAACCCACCTAAAAGCAGTAGAAATGCACGAACGATTATGGTGGTGTCATGAAGTAAACATGCTTCAGATACACTCGTTTATTCATATGAACGTAACTGAGATTAAATATGTCATAAATCACAGTAATAAACAAAATTTACACCGCCGGAAGTTGTTGACAAACAACAGCAGTAATTTTATTCAGCTGAATACACGACAACGATTGGTTGAAATTACCGAAATACAACTTCAACACGAAATAACTTTGAAAATAGAAACTTTTCTGAACAACGCTAAGAGTAAAAGATGTTCTATATGACACATTCTACCAGTATACGAAGTTTCAAAGTGCTTAGTTAAAGAAAATTAATTAATCGAGCTGCCCATGGAAAGGAAAAGATCCAATATTACTTACACAAAAGAACAAACAAAAAAGAGAAAACTAGAAAAAAGGTAAGAGTGAGAGAGAGAGAGAG
>NC_068990.1:68334970-68340470 GCF_001194135.2 Octopus bimaculoides
CAGTCGTATTTAAAAGGAATAAACCACTAAATGTTCGAGTATCCGCCGTTTTAAGATTTTTCTATAGTTGATTTCGGGAACATTCACGTAATTTCTGAAACACCAACGTATAACTGATTTCGGGAACATCCACGTTTCCATCAAATCATTTCAAACTTCTTAAAAACGGGATTATATAATCTGAGATATCCATGGCTACAATGTTTTTCATTATATCTTTGCTCGACCTGGTTAGACCCGAGGTCAAACAATGATAAAATCAACAATGACAACAAAAGCTATTAGATGCTTCCTCGTTGATAATTTTGTTTTTTGTTTTTTTTACTGCTGGTGGCACTATAACAATTATTGTTGTTTATATTGTTGCTAATGTTGTTGACACTGTTATTATTGCTGTTAATTTTTTTGTCACTATTGTTTTATCATTACGTTTTCTGAAATTACTTTTTCTGAAATTGTTGTTACAGTTGCTAATATTGTAATCGTTGCTGTTACTGTTCATATTATTGTAGCTGCTAATGTTGTTAACGTACTTATTAGTGTTTTAATTAATACTGTTACTAAGGTTATTATGGATGGTGTTAATGTTATTGTTGCTTATGTAGTTGTGGTTGTCATCGACGATGTCTTAAGTGTTACCGTTGTTAAGAAGTGAATTGCTAAAATAAATGCGATAAACATAATGCATAATCATTATTTCCACGAGAGACCTGAATTCATGAAAATCAGTGCATATCCATTTCCATGAACGCCGAGAAGAGATACATGTCGCTTCGGATAAGGCGCAAGTCTTTTACATGCAGAACATATGATATATTGCCAGAACATATCATCCTGGTTCAAACTGCTCATTGATCTTGAAGTACAAAAGATTATGGATCTTGCCCGAAGCACTGCGAAATATTTTGAAACAGACACGAACTCACGATTTATGCTATTGGATGTCGTCTGCTTTAAACAATCAGCCATTTTGCCGCACAAAGATACAAAGCAAAATAACAACAACAAAAATGAGAATAAAATATAAAATATGTTATTTAAGTTTGTGTAATACATTATAATGTTATTTCATAGAATATAACGTAATAAAATTATATTATATAATAAAGTAGGAAATCATATAAACGAAATATGGTGTAATAAAAGAACAACGTAATATGTTGAAACTCTAAGTAACAAGTTTCTACGTCAGCTGCGATATGAAAACTGTTATACCCGGTAGCAACAATTTCAATTCCCTTCTACGATCATTTTATCTATTTCTACACAAGCATCAGGATAAATGACATAATCACCAAGTAAACGGGTGATTAATTGTTAGGTAGGAAATCAACATTAGAAAACAAACATGGTTTATAAAATGTTCTCTATTAGTTGTCTTTTACTTGTTTCAGTCACTGAACTGTGGCCATACTAGGGCCTGTGTTTAAGGGTTTTAGTCAAACAAATTAACTACTATACTTATTTATTTTGAAGTCAGGTACTTAATATATAAATATCTATTGGCGTACCGCTGAGCTACAGAAGCGTAAACAAGCCAACCCCGGTCAAGCGTGGTAGAGGAACTAACCTAGATACAATGATATATGCAGCAAGAGTGTTACAAATCATATGACAAGAAGTAACTTTGGAAATATACTTTTGCCACCCTGGATAATACCAGGAAATCCGGCATATATGTAATTATTATAATTTAACATTTTATCAGATTTATTGGTGTTTATATAAAAATAATGAAATGAATAGTAATTAAAGAAATATTCATTACCTTAAAATAAAATAAAATGAAACGAATTCATCATTTGCATAACTCCTCTCATACCTACTGCTATTTACTTCCTCCCTTCCTCTGCATCTGTCTTTCTCTCTCTCTCTCATTGTATGTGTTCGAAGCTGTACGTATCTTGGATTTCGAACTCAGAGTATGCACTTACAATCTTTCTCATACAGTGCTAAATGCAGTCGTAAATGGTTGCAACACATTGTTAATTGTATGGCCATTATCAACAAAGAAACCCAAAACAGGTATGTAGGGCATATAGACAGCTCGTTCAACAATCGATTTCACCAACATAACACCTTCTTCTGGCACCGCTTCATGAAACACACTCAAAAAATATTGCAGTCTCTAGGAATAAAATATAAATATTAAATGACCAATTTTATACTTGGCAATGTTTTGTGGAATTGTGTCCAAGAACTGTTACCCATGCAGCACATTTAAGATCTGTAAAATAGCTATCTGTGAATACCTAATTCTGAGCAGAAAATATATCATTTCATAATGTCACCAAATACGGATAATTGTTTTTGAAAATATTACGGGAAACAAAAAAAGCTGCAGCATTTATGTGTTGGTGTAGTGTCTAGTATTTGACATTGCTCAGCATCATGCATCACATGATCACTCTGAAAGAAAATAATGTATTCATGCGTTGAACCATCAAGGAATCCGAGCATAATAATGAGATGTATAATTTTTCAATTTCTTTCAGCGATAGTAATGGAAATGAACTTAAAATATGTAGGAATGTGTTTTCAATGAAAGAACGAAGGCAGAAGACATTTCTATAGCCATTATTGAGAATATTTATAGTTACTAATAAAAGTTTAGCAGTCACTCGCAAACGAGTATGACATGGTAGTTTGTACAATGCTTCTGCCAATTGTTTTAGCAGAACACCAGAAATGTGGTAGATGGAGAGAGAGAGAGAGAGAGAGAGAGAGAGAGAGAGAGAGAGAGAGAGAGAGAGAGAGAGAGAGAGAGAGAGAGAGAGAGAGAGAGAGCTATTAGTCGGTTGGTATTCATTTCCAGCTGAATAAAATAAAGCAAAGTGAAATGATGTGTCATGTTCAAGGACGCAATGCGCTGCCTGGTCAAGGAATTGAACACACGAACTAATGATCATCGACCCAACACTCTAAATACTAGGTGATGCGCTTCAGATTATAGTTGCTATTATCACTGTAACGAATGCGGTAAGTGAGGTAGAAACCTTTGCAGGAGAAAAGCACACCACTACTAACTTCATGGACGCCAGCTTTAGCTCAAATCAAAGAAAATTCATAGTCATTTATACGATTTTGTCCCGAACAATAACAGAAGGGGCTACACGTTCAAAAGATGTCAGCTGACATAATGCTTAGAGGACTGAACATCGTAGATCAAACCATGGTACTGAGTTTCAAAGTGCAGCAGTTTGAGGAAAGAAGCCGTTAGAATAAAAGCACTTATGACTAAGCGCAACAGAAAATACAGGGTACATAGGAAGAAAAGCAGTTGACATGTTAAAAGGTTTCTAGTCAGGGTACTGGACCCTAAACACAAATTCTTGTCTAATTTCATTTTTCAGTTCAGAGAAGAATGAGTTCAAACCACCACAGAATTTAGTTTGGGGACAAATTCACATGTAACTACTAAACGACAAAAGAGAAAGATTTCAGTAAGGCCAAGATGATCGAAAGACCTTTTCTGCAGTTGGTAACAGAAACTGAAAGGTGTAGTCCAAGCAAGTTCAAACTGTGCTATTTCCACACATTACTCATTGAGGTTTCATTAATAATTTTTAACATGCTAACGTTGAATAATACTGAAACATATATTCAGTTATCTTCTGTACTTGTTGAAATAATTACAATAATACTACTAGTTGAGTTAATATTTTCTCTTCCTCGCTGCTGAATAAATGTTTCTAATATTGTTCTTTCTTTACCGCATAAGTGCGTGTAATAAATTTTTTATATTCTCTACATGATGCATTTCTCGCTTGGTTTATTAACAAAACGTTTAGTTATTAATTATTTAAATGAAAGATATTATACTTTAGAAGGAAAAGCATGGAAAAATACGCGGAGAGTTACATTCGGAAACAATTGAGATTGGATGTTTCAGCACGTTTCATCTCATTTTACACACACACACACACACACACACACACACACACACACACACACACACACACACAATAATATTGTGAGTTGTGACCCGACTAAGAATTTAAACAAGAAAAAAAGTGGCAAAGTAATTTTATTAATGTGACGAGAGAAAGTGTGGTGAGCTGGCAGAATCGTCAGCGAGTCGGAAAAATGCTTTACTTCCATACCTTTACGTATTGAGCTCAAATCTTGCTGGGGTCAAATTTGATTTTCATCTGTTCCGAGTCGATAGAATAAAATGCCAGTCAAGTACTCTGGTCAATGGTATCAACTAACCCCCTTCCCGAAATTTCCGTCTTTGTGCCAATATTAGAGACAATGAATGTGATGAAAACCAGGTTGAAAAGGAAATAAATTATTAAGGCTGCATACAGAATAGAAAACCAAGTTCATTTCCGAACTAGAAGATAGGAATAATAAAGGTAAACGTGACATCACCCCCCCCCACACACACGTATAGTTTATTGAGCGAGTATGCTTATCTTGCGACTCGATGTTCATGCCATTGCTCTCTCTCTCTCTCTCTCTCTCTCATTCTCTGTCTATCTATCTATCTAGAGAGATAAATAGGTACATAGATGATAGATATTAGATAATAATTTATTCAATATATAATGCATGTGTAAAAATATTCGTATTTGTGCGTGTTATCTTATATTATACTACGTGCTATATATTTAATATATTCAAATTGTTGTCCAAATGGATTCAGTAATCACTCATAGTACTTCGTTCTTTTTAATATATACGAATAATACGAAAATGAAGTGCCTCGCTTTATATGTTAAATAGAATGTGCGTTGTGTGTGTGTGCACGCGTCGATGTAAATGCATGTAAAAATATGTTTCCCCTCCTACATATTACGGAGATACCGAAGCTGAAACTTGGTGATAAAACAATCATCTTCTTGTGATATATACACAATCTTCACTACATCTTCTCTTTAATACCATCCATTCTGTGTTTATGAAGAAGACAAGTGTAAAATCAATAAACTATTTTCGTTAAATTTACATTCGTATTACATCAAATTAAATTAAGTATATGATAGCAGCGCAGCATGTTAACCGAATAAGGAGAGAAGAATTGCTTTAGAATCATAGCTAATAAATAAATCCCTCATTTGAATCCAACACCGAACGTTAGGATCTGCCCTGTTAAATCCTCCTTTTTACAATTTAGTGTTAATTCTAGCGATTCTTGCGACAGAGATTTTCAAAATTTCTCAATACAAAATCTGCGGAGTGATTTCGATTCTCGGATGCAACGGCTTCACTTGCACTTTATACCTGCTATGTCAATTGCAATAGCTTTTACGGGATATCTCATGTACTCGTATTTTAATACATGTTAAAATGCATAGATCGCTAACCACTATACACATTTCCCCCCTTCCTTGTTTCTCTCCTTGTTTCTTTCTGTGTTTCTTTCTGTGGATGAGCGTAGGCTCGAAACGTTAAAGGCTTTTTCAATTCCCGAGCGTTATACTAATACATCTGTTTGTTTTCTACACCACCTGACTTCGTCTGTTGTCTTTTTTTTGTGTGAATTCTCCCTATATAT
>NC_068990.1:68340497-68347004 GCF_001194135.2 Octopus bimaculoides
ATATATATATATATATATATATATATATATATATACATATGCAGTTAAATATATGTACGGTCATAGAGGGACCAACGTTTCGCATCCATAAAGCGCTTAGATTTATAGACGAATCATCAGATTCTAATGCCGGAGGGCCTATAACCTCTGCCATTAGAGTCTGACGTGTCGTCTATAAAGGTAAGTATGTATATATATACCTGGTGGTTCACCAGAAGCTATAAATCACAGGACTCAATACAAATGTAGAGTATTCCTTACTACATTATAACTGAAAGGCTCCGATTTCTAGTAATCAGAGCAGCTCGTTTCTGATCATCAGCTGGCTAAACCGAGCCTGGTTATGTTTTGAATATCCAGTGTTTGAATATTCTTTTGAAATATGAAATAAAAGTTTGAAAGAAATGCTTATCCAAATGTTCTTCCGTTTAAAAACCTTTGTGAATGACACGTGCGAAAGCTACTGCTTCAAGCTGTTTGCATACAAAATGTTAACAGCTCATTTCTTTTGTTCAAACTATTGATATCTTGAAAGCTCCCGTTCATGTATGGTTGTACATTATCTACAATAGGCTAAGTAATTTCGAATTCATGAGGATTCGTCTCATGCAAGAACCTTATAAACTTCAACAAAGCCGTAGCACATTTTCTGTTAGGATTGATAAATCAATGTTTATGCCTGTAACAACGGCTTTTGAATGTGAGCTATGTTGCCCACCATATGTGTTAGGTTGATCACCTTTGTGTGATTCTACCTCTGCGCTGTATATTATGATTTTTCTAAATAGTTACCGCAAAAGTTGCAGAATTAACATTAAATTCACCTTTATTTCATGAGGTAACAACATTTTCGTCGCACGATTTTGTCCCAGATAATGTTTGAGGCCAATGTAGCGCATGTGATTAAAAAAACAAAGGAAAGAAGTTGATGTTGAAAAGAAAAGGCTCGATTTTAGCAGCTGATGATCGGAAACGAGCAACTCAGAGTAATGGAAATATGCATTTATAATGCCTTATGTGTGTGCGTATGTATGTATGTATGTATGTATGTATGTACCTGTGAGTGCGTGTGTGTGTGCATGAGAACAAAGTATGAAATGAGTGGTAGTTTTAAGGAATTAAAGCAACTTATAAAATATATAGGTAACATATTGAAGAGAGAGAAACCAGGATAGATTCGAAGGCAAAAGTTCTGATTCATGTAGTTGACAGGTACACTCTGGGAGGAGACAGAAATGAAGTCTTTAGCGCTGATTTGACTTAGGTGTACATTGTATGTACCAATTGTATATTCGTCCTTTTGAAATCTTGTTATTCATCGCGCGAACACACACTCACACACACACATATACATACAGAGATTAATTGAAAAATATATTTAATATATTATATGTACATATATAGAAATATTCGTGTTTGTGTGTTATATATTATATCTAATATTTAATACACATACAGATACTCATAGAAGATATCACGGTGTCGCGAGTACGCCGATTATTTATTCACAATAACTATGAATTATTTAAGAATAACCACAGCAAGCCTCAATGTGATTTTATCGATCTACGATTGGAAAGTCCACAAGCGTGTTTATTCTCCGCCAGTTAGAGAACTTGATTAAGATATATATATATACCCTTCAATGTCAATAACTGTTCCAAATAACGCAAGTTTAACTGATGTGAACCATCACCAGGTTCTTTAAAACCAATTTTATTACTGAGATCAAGCGGTCATCACTTCATGGCTTCTTCTTTTTATGGAGTACAATGTTGACGCTCGATGCGAGTAAGACTATTGTGGTTATTTAGATCCAAGCCGGCTCTAAAATAACAAATCTTTAAATAAAGGATTTCAAGTCGTGACCATCACACATTTTTCCTGTGTGTAGAGAGCCTAAGACCACTTTAACCAACGTGTTCTTTTCTAAAGACGGTCAAGTGTGATTTGAAGATGTGTCGACTAATATTTCTAGACGGTCAAGCGCCCAGTTGTTGTTTAGATTCATGTGAGCCCTGATCCATCAAACCTTTGATCGAAGACTTTACACCTGTAACCATCCCGACTTTTGCAAGGTGTAGGAAACACAAATCTATATTATAAAAGTGTTGCTTGTGATGGCAGTAGGATGTGATTTGAAACGACATTTGGCAGTTAATTCTTGAAATTCGAAAGCCCATTTTGAGATTCAGTTGTTGTTCTTAGGGGCTTGTTCCAGACGCTGTGAACTCGACAACGCAGTGTTTAGGTCTAGTGAGACCATTGACGATCTTTTCTCTTTACTGAAAGTATCTCTGCAGCTGCTGCTGCGATTGTTGTTGTTGTTGCTGCTACTGGTGTTGTTGTTGCTGTTACTATTTTTCTTAGTGCTTCTGATGTAGCCTTCCTTTGTTGATATAATTGTTGTCGACGACCTCGATGTTGTCGTGTTTATATTTGTTTGATGTTATTCACTGTAAAATTGTCGCTGCAAACGCTGGTCTTGGTGCTAGTGATGCCGGTGGTGTTTGTTGTTTTGGTACTAGTGATGTTAGTACTGCTTTTGTTCTTCCTGTTGCTGCTAATTTTGTTCTTCTTCCTATTGTTATTACTGCTGTTGTTGCACGTTTCACTTATTCAAGATAACAATGGATTATTTTGCACAGCTTTCTAATACTTCGAGTCAATTTACTAATAGCTTGACCTAGGAAAAATACCTTGCCAAATACTCTGGCTGTAAGCCAGTAAAGAACTTTTGGTCGATAATTACATCGATCGATCAATAATTACATGGATAGATACAGAGATACAGAGATATACAAATAGACAACAGCCAAACAGACAGGCAGAAAGACAGACAGAGAGACAGGCAGGCAGGCAGGAAACTATGTTGATATGCAGAGCAACTGATAATTATTATATTGATAGACAGACAGGTAGAGAGAAATATACGTACATACGTGTATACACACACACACACACACTGCGTGTGTGTGCATGTGCATATGTGTATGTGTATATGCATATTATATCTGCATATATATATATAAATATGCATATATATTTATGTACATGTATATATATATATATATATATATATATATATATATATATATATATATATATATATATATATATATATATATGCATACATATATATATGCATATACATACATATATATATATACATACGTACATATATATGCATATATACACATGCATATTTATTCATACATATATAAATACATATATATATATATACATATATATATATATATACATATATATATATATATACATACATATATGTATATATACATATATATATATATATATACATACATACACATATATATACATACATACATTGATACATACATACACACACACACATATAGAGATAGATAGATAGATAGATAGATAGATAGATAGATAGATAGATAGATAGATAGATAGATAGATAGATAGATAGATAGAACGATTGACTGATTGATTAAGAAATAAGTAACTCTGGAAATTGATAAACAGTGCAAGATAGATGTAGAAATTGATACACATACATACACATATGCTAAAAGTCTCCTCTTACACCCTCACACATTCACTCTCTCTCTCTCTCTCTCTTTCTTTCTCTCTCTCACACACACACTGACGCAAATATTCGCTGTGTTATACCTGGCTGGCTTGTGAAACGAATACATAGACCAAGATAACTCAAGATAGCTGAGATAGGCTGCCAGACTGATAAAAACCAAAGATTAGAAGAGAAAACTGGTGTAGATCCTAAAACACATTCTTAATACATGTTAGTTTGTATTGGTAACAATGGAACCGGCATGGAAAGTAATGTGAGCAGATGTCTGCTGGAATTCGGTATTTCCACCTGGGCTATTCCATTACAGATATTCACACGCTTATATGGGTACGCTCGTGTATTTGTTTGTTTGTATGTGTGTCTGCAAATGTATGAGTATATATCTGCTTTAATATGTATATCATACATACGTAAATATCTATGTACGTATGTATGTATCTATCTATCTTGATACTTATCTCGATAGAAATGTGTATCTGTGTATGTGTGTGTGTGAAGCTATCCCTGAGATGTATGTATATAAATATAATCATAAGTATATCTGTACCCACAGATACATACACACACACACACGTGTCCATATCTGCATTAGTATGTTTATGTACATACTTAGAGAAATACACATAAAATTAAAAGACGATATATATATATATATATATATATATATATATATATGAATATATATGTGTAAATGAACACACATAAAGTTATAAACAAAATAATTCCCACATGACTCAAAGTTTCCTTTTTATTTCTGTAGTTATGTGTAATAAACGTTTCTAGAAATATCAAGGAAAACGCGGGGAAATATGCAAAATTAAACGCAAACACACATTTACAACGCGCGCGTGCGCATAAAGTTAAAACCACATACGCTTCCATTACGTGCTATGAAAGCTTTGAAGAGCAAGAAAGGGGAAATAGTAAAAGATATGGGAGTTTACTAAATACAATATTTGTAGAGTGTAGAGGCAGTGGAGAAGCCACAAAAAGTTGGAATGGCGGTGAAGGTTACAGAAATGAAATTTCTAACAGTATGCTTCTCGCATCATGCTATACCGTACAACTTTCTAGAATATTTCCAAATATCATTCTATGTAGGTAGCAATGAGAAAATTGCATTTGCCTTCTTCAAGACATACTGTTTACTTACTCAGTATGAATAACTTTGTGGCTTTGTGAGTGGCTACTTGAAAAATCCTTCCGAGCGAAATAAAACGGTCTAGAATCAGCAGAAGATACGAAAATATCAGTGAGACCGGAAATCAACCTATGAATTTTTATAGCTAACAAAAGAAAAGACGAGAGAGCAATATGTTGGTTGTGTGAGATTATTGATATAAATTGCAGAAGTTGCTATTTTCCATTGGTCGCTTCTCTGCAGATCTAACGAAAATTTATTATTATTATTATTATTATTATTATTATTATTATTATTATTATTATTATTATTATTATTATTATTATTATTATTATTATTATTTAACATCTAGAGAAGTTGACTAAATATAGTTATCTTCTTCGGAATGTATAGAGTTTTTCAAAGGTACGCAAGTAATAAATAGATAGTCATAAATAAATGATTTATTGAAGCAGAAGCTACCTTGAAAAGCTTAAAAGGTAATTTTTACAATTTGTCTATCGGCTAGAAACAAATCAAAGACCTCTGATCAAGTGATCCATTAAATCTATGTAAAACTTACAACGAGATTCTCAAGTTACGATATTTGGAGCAATTAAGCAAATGTTTCCCTCTTTCCCTGTACATTAAATAGATGCCAGTGGAAGTTCTGTGTTATCGTCTATTTTTTTTTTTTCGCACAAAAACACGCACAACATCCACACATGTACACACAATATGCAGACATATACAAGATAAACACATATACTCAACATACATGCATATATAGACAACATACATACACACATGCATCCGCTAATATAAATCTTGCATAAATATACAGCCGACTTTCAATACAACTTTTCTTCATGTAACCCACCTCTTTAAACTGTGTGCGTGTGTGTGGTGTGTGAGTGGGGGTGGTGTGTGAGTGGGTGTTGTATGTGTGTGTAGTGTGTGAGTGGGTGTTGTATGTGTGTGTGTCTGTGTGTGTATTATGTTGTGTGTCCCCAGGGGATTTACTTCCTATGTTATTCTATGGGCTGTATACTCAAGCTCTGCTGAATGTTACACGAAAATATATTTTCTATCAGTTTTTCCGGAGTTGACAATACTTATAAAGCGTTGTCGATAGCCAATGATGTAAGCAATGATATTGCATAATAAATGTAGATATATATCATCCTTTTATACTATATGTAGAAAGAAAGAAAGAAAGAGAGAATTATATATATATATATATATATATATATATATATATACTCACACACACACACATTTAAACATAGACACACACATACTTACGTACTTACGTAAATACAAACATACATAGATACATGCATGCATATAGAGAGAGCGCGGTAGATAGAAATATAGATAGATAGATAGATAGATAGATAGATAGATAGATAGATAGAACAATTAACTTATTGATTAAGCAAATTTAGAAAATATCACAGCTTTTATAAAAGTTGAATGAAATTTAGATACATTCACGCACAAGGACTAGACAAATGCATCTAGTAACAACTACGCCACACACACAAACACACACAAACACACACAAACACACACTCAAAATATTAGATAATAGGTATAAGTTGGACAACATATATTATAGCAAATAAGAATATAAAACTACCAGCTTCCACATATTCTTCCGTCTGCATCTTTGTAGTTTTCGATTTTCTTGCCTACATCTCAATTATAATCAAATTGTTATTATTAAATTGTATTAATTCATTTTAAAATTATACAGAGCTATTTAATTGCTTAAATTATTTCAGTCTAGCTTCAAAACATGAATCTT
>NC_068990.1:68347325-68353544 GCF_001194135.2 Octopus bimaculoides
GGCGAACCCTGCTCTACTCTTTCACCACAACTTTCTCTCACTCTTACTTCCTGTTTCTGTTGTGCCTGTAATTGAAAGGGTCAGCCTTGTCACACTGTGTCACGCTGAATATCCCCGAGAACTACGTTAAGTGTACACGTATCTGTGGAGTGCTCAGCCACTTGCACGTTAATTTCACGATCAGGCTGTTCCGTTGATCGAATCAACTGGAACCCTCGACGTCGTAAGCGACGGAGTGCCAACAAAAAAAAAAAAAATTAAAATTAAGATCATGAGCTGAGTTGGCGAGCTAGTAGAATCGTTAGCACGCTGTACAAAGTGCTTAGCGACATTTCTTCCGGTTTTACTGAAGTTGAGGTTACTTTGCCTCCCTTCGGATTATAAAATAAGTACCAGTTAAGCACTGGGATCGATGTAATCGGCAAGCCCCTCTCCACAGAATTTTCAAACCTTGTGCTTATAGTAGAAAAACTCATGATTGAGCCTCTACTCTAACAACAACGAAATGTGTCAAAACCACCAATGTCACTTGGGTTCTCGATTTTCACGTGGGGTTTCAATTATGATCGATGCTTGCAGAGATTAAAATTTGAGCCTGAGATCTCCATTTTCTGGAAGCACATAACCCAATTCGAAGTACTGCGTTTAATTCAGATCTATAAATTCCCTTTCTCCAAATATTTCCCTCAAAACTTCCTCATTCTAAATGACATTGAATCTGCTTCGAGAAGTGGATTGTTAATCTAAATTTAATGACATATTTCATATTACTGTGACACTCTATTCTATCGTGGGAGTCCCTATGGCGTCACTCAACGTGTAAGAACAGCTGCAAATTCCTTCAAATCACACCCTGTTGCCTTGAAAAAAAAAAAAAAACACGCAGTTGGCACACTTCTGATTACAGATTCGTACAATTGGGTTGACCTGAGGGAAAACAAGAAAACTACTACTACTACTACTACTACTACTACTACTACTACTACTACTACTGCTACTACTGCTGCTGCTACTACTACAGCTACAGCAGCGAATGGATTGATCATATCGATGGGAACTCAAACCTGGCGTAGCGAAAGAATTGCTTTGATGTAGTTTTAGTGTTGGCAAAGCAGGATCAGTGTATGCACATGCGCGTTTTAATAGGTGTGTTTGTATATATGAATATGTGAGGAAGAGTTAATATTGGTTATGAAGTAGAATAGAATATGTATTAAATCTGAATAAAGACTGAACGAAGGAAAAGGTATTAAGTAATTAAATATCAGAGGAATAAACTGTAGGATCGCAGAAAATTAGCGCTTACAATGAAAGGACGGTTATAGCTTTAGTTGATCTGTGTTGGCTGGTTCTATAGTTTAATTAGCATTCTGTTTATACTAATATTGTAATGGAAGCTAGAGGGAGATATCTAATAATAGAGTAGTTAGTCTGACATTAACACGCGTAATATTTGTTTGCAATGTAGAGTAGTAAAAAAACAAACAAAAACAAGAAGAAAAAACAATAAAAAACAAACGACGATATTTTTGATTATAAAGCTCAGTACAAATAACTTCCTGGAATCGATAAATCTGTGGGAATATGTCCTTAGTAAGTAAAATGTTTAAAATACTTCTTTAAAATTAGATCTGTATTGTTTGTTTAAGACTTAGTAAATTCTCCTGGGAATAAAGGATATAGTGTGCGTTTGTGTGTGTGTGTGTGTGTGTGTGTGTGTGTGTGTGTGTGTGTGTGTGTGTGTGTGTGTGTGTGTGTGTGTGTGTGCGTGTGTGTGTGTGTGCGTGTGTTCTTGTAGACTCACAGACAGAGTGGGGAGACAAAGTGTCATAGGAAAAGAAAGAGAAAAAACACACACACACACACATATATAAAGAGAGAGGAAAATAAAAAGAGAAAGAGAGAGGTAGTGCAATTGTAAAAATTTAATTAATTGTGTTTCGTTCTTCTAATTTTATCAGTGAAATTTAGTTTCAGAAAAATTTAAAAGAAAATTAAGTAAAATAAAAATGTATGATTTGTCAAAATTGAACGCTAGAAAGACAAATATAATATATCTTAGCCAACAGAGTAGGCAGCTAGTCGAATCTTTTATTATTGACTTTAGTAAACTAAATTCCAGAGTTTACTGACAGCACTGCAGTGTGTATTAGCAACGGGGAAAGTAGATTTATCAAGTTTTTAATAATCAGAAATGATGTTTTATTCCACGTGTAACAAGTTCCATGTGTAACATTGTAAAGTTCATCCATAAATCACTTTCATTAAAACCTGGTTAATAACTCTGATTTATTGTCTGATAAATTTAGGAAAATAATTTCATTTTATTTCAATTCAATTACTTGTCGAGAAGAGGACTCTATATGCAGGATATTATGGAAACAAACATGCCTCGGCTCTATAGTAGATTATGTTACGTAACTCACATATAATCCTTTCTACTATAAGTACAAGGAATGAATTTTTCTTGGATGGTGGGGCAGTTAATCGATTACATCGATCCTAGTGCTAAGCTGGTAGTTATTTCATCGACCCCGAAAGGGATGAAAGGCAAAGATGACCACGGCGGAATTTGAACTCAGAACGTAAATATGGACGAAGCGCCGCTAAGCGTTTAGTCCGACGCGCTAAAGATCCTGCCAGTTTGCTGCCTTAATCTCAAATGTATGATAAAAGTGACGTCGAATTAATAGATGAAACGGTGTCGTTCGCATTTTGTAACCAACTCTTTATTTCATCTGAATCGAAGATGTCTAAACAACCATAACACCAGTTCAAATACGTTTGAGAGATATTTGAATCACTACAGTTTATAAGGGAAGAAAAAATCTCGCTTAAGACAAAAGCAAGAATATTTTCCTCTATGACAAACGCTTTTACATACTCAAACGTCTCAGCTTGTTTATTCTCATTCGCTGCTTGGTGCATCTACTGAAAGATATCTAGCTTTAATAATTCTTCTTTCCGCTTTTCAATCATCTATCTGTAGATAAGTACAATGAGGCGGTAAAATTCATCACCGCAAGTTAAGAGCACTTCTTAATTGATTGGTCTTATGTCGGCGAACTTAAATCTCACCTTATGATATTGAAGAGGAGAGAAATAGCATCGGTAAGATTATCATCGAAGTTATTGAAACGGCAAACCTCGTTTATGACTCACAAAATTTTAAGAACAGCCAATTAATCAAAGTTCATCAGTTATGAATTTCTATAGAAAGTGGCCGAGGCACAGAGTTCTAATGTGTTATAATATTATATAATACTCTGTTTAATTTAATACTACGTCTAATGGTATGTATATATGTGTTGTGTTTAATGGAGATATGAAAATTGCTTCAAAAATCAATGTGTATATTTCTGCTGTATTCATCATGACGAATATCAAGAGTTAATGAGAATTTATATAATTTCTCTTGAGATTAAACCTATAAGGTGAAAGGAAAATAATGAGTTGGTTGTTATAGAAGTAAACAACTATTAACACTTAATGGATATCAATGACAAAATTGATTGCTCGCTAATGTGGATAGCTAGCAGCGAAACATTTGATGTAAAAGAACGGCTACAATGACAGTAACTACACAGCCTTGGCAAAAGTAGACCTGGGCTCAACAACAGGAACAGAGCTTGTTTTGCTATTGGCCTGAAGCAACGGATTTGACACGACTTCTTGATGAGTACATCTCTCACTACACTTGGCAGTCATAAGGGAGATAATCCAACTTAGACTGAAATTTCTTGTCTCAGATTTTCTGGCAGTGGTATAACGTGTGTACCGACCAAGGCTCCCAAGTTTTTCAGCACTAGGCTTCCAAGTCCATACAAATTTATACAGCAGATTCAAAAGTGCCGACCCCATGCAAGCGTCACTAGGAGTGGACCGTCCCCTCCCCCCAGCTACGCAATTATTTCCATGGATATCATTCAGTTATATTCACACATTAATATAATCAAATAGTTTACGTGGCTCTTAGATCTAAATACCAAAAGCTAAGTACTTAATGAGCTTCCTCGAATCTCGGAATCAATATTGTAATACTTTTGCGCATAAAACCGTTTCTTCTGCCATGAATCTACTTAGCTGACGTGTCTAATTCCGGAACTTTGTGTAAAAAAAAAGACAAATAATTTATAATTTCAAATGATTTAACTTCATCTTATTTATCAAACGGTACTGACAGGTTTATGTCTATAATATAATGATTCTGATTGTGACTTTGGTAAGTTTCACTTTTCATTCCTTCGAGCTCAAGAAATCCGTACTTGACCTAGTATGTGTGTATGATCAGCTGATAGGCTGACTGGTAGACAAGAATCAGATGCAAGGTGATGTACCGAAATAACTTCGCGACTTTCAATCAAATATTTTAGACTGAGACTTGGGCATAGAAATGGCTAAAACTACAAGAAGTATAATGATTAAACCTGATCGGTAGGGTACTATCAATTTGCTAGAGGTTAAGGGACTAATCGATTGACTATTATCTGATATCAAAATTTTAAATCGATTCATCTCAGAATTAATGAATAAATAAACAAAAAAATGAACAGATGCAAAAATGAAATAAAATATTCTTCACCAATATTTTCTTTATTTTCAGTTTTTAATTTTGTCTCACATCAAAATATTCAGACTGTCTTTTGAACTTATTCCTATTTTCTTGCTTCGTAACTGAGTTGCTATTTTTCTTCTTTTTATATTTATTTCTCTTCGTATTTTACTAATAAATAACCAAAAGAGGAAATGACGCATAAGACCTTTCAGATTTCGGTTTCTATTCCTTTGTTCAGAAATATTTTCGAAAAATCTCATAGAAAGAGGCAGTCAGCAACAACCTAACTTTGATATAACATTCTCTTACTGTTTGCCAACATAACAATCTTGCTCCTGTTCTCCCCCACACCCAAACATCAATAAACAGCTGACTACATCAAACCCTGAATAAATTTCTATCAAACACCACATTCATGAATTCGATCAATCATTTCGTATTCTAGGCACTAAGGTTGTTTGGTGGTGCTTCCAAAAACTCAAAGCCTATTTTCTATTTTAATTATTTTATTCACGCATAAAAGACTGTCCACAACATGATGGGGCTTTTGAATAGTGTTTTGACCTGATAAACATATTTTATAGATGTTTAGTAAACAGACAGAATCAGTAGCTACTGACATGATAGAGATATCAATAAGATAACCCGATAGACACCAGCAGTAAATTTGGACTAGAGAGACAGTTAGTAGGAGTTAATTAGTATCGTCTACAATAGACATGATCTATTTAGATAACTCTATGTTGACGTTATCTCAAGTAAAAGAGAGTAGATAGGGGAGATAAATAAAGAAGAATATGAAGCGATGGTTTGTAGACGCTGAATAGGAAAACGCTGTAGATGCTGAGTAGACAACCTCGAGATATTGACTGCTTAAAGATAGACTTTAGATAACTCCTAAAGTAATATTGCATATACATATTGACTAGAGGGTGACATGATCTAACGACAAATTCGGTAATACAATATCTTAACGAATTTTTCTGCTAAAAATTGACTCAATTAAATGGATTAAGCTTTTAACCAGATTCATAAAGGTTAGTTATATATTAGCCTAGAGATATTGCTTCTATAATGACTGGGCGCAAAGTTTGATGAGACAGTCTATGAATGCTAAGACAATTTGTAACAGTTGAATATATAGACACAAACACAACCAATAGGTATCATTTACAAAATATAAACTATATGTTGACAGGAGATAAACAATATGTAAAAAAAAGTTGCCTAAAGAGAGACAGTTTTCAGACGTCAATTAGAGAAATTTCATCAAGAAAGTCTACAAACCGGAGACGTCTATCCGGAAGCAAGAGCACACAAGACTATGATCGATCATGAATTTAATAAGATATTTTAGTATATGAATGATATAAATAGAATCTACCTTATTAAAAAGTAGAAACCAATTGAAACTGGAGAGAAAAAGAGCAAACAAGAATGGGAAAAGAGGAAAAAATTGGGGAAAGAAAATCATAACACATTTTTCATGCTGATCTATTCAGATAAAATTGAATATTATTCTCATCTCTCTAGCTATTCACACACACACACACACACATAGTATATGTATGATACATATAGCATATTTGCAATATGCGTATGCAATATATAACACCTTTAATACATATACATACATATGTATATATATATATATATATATATAT
>NC_068990.1:68354784-68363520 GCF_001194135.2 Octopus bimaculoides
CCTGATCATCGCTTCATTTGTATTGTCCCTATATTGTTAATTTCATTCGATTTTTTAAAAATATATTTCATTTCGTTTTTAAAAGTCACATTTCATGTAAAATCATACCGATTTACTGATCCCATCAGTTGTTCTGTCCATTTCTATGTTTAGCCCCCGGTGGGCAATAAAGAAATTGGTATTTCGTCTGTCTTTTCTTTCTGAGTTCAAATTCCGCCGAGGTCAACTTTGCTTTTCATTCTTTCAGAATCGATAAGTTACATACTAGTTACGTACTGAGGTCAATTTAATCGATTGTCCCCCTCCACCCAAATTTCGGGCCTAGTGTCTAGAGTAAAAAAGAATTAGGCGGCGAGCTAATAGAGTCGTTACCGCGCTGGGCAAAATACTTAGCAGTATTTCTTCTGACTCTTTGTATTCCGAGTTCAAATACTGCCGAGGTCTACTTACGCGTTTATCTTTTCGGAGACGATAAAATAAGTACCAGTTGAACACTAAGGTCGATCTAATTGACTTGCTCCTATCATCAAATTACTGGCCTTTTGCCTGCCAAGAGAAGAATTATTACTAGGGTCGATATAATCGACTTATCCCTTCCTAAAAATTGCTGGCGTTGTATCAAAATTTGAAAGCAATATTCTGTCATTTAGGCCCATTCCTGTCCAATCAGTACTTCATCTGGATCGTCCTCACGCACTTAATGTAGGCCTTCTATAGTATTTCTGTTAATGCCATGGATTTTAGTTACCATCGTCGCGATGATTAATTCAAATATTAAGATATATTTTCCTTAAACACACACTGTAGTATGTAAAGCTTCCCAGGAAAAAAAAAACAACATTTTTCTGTCCTCTTTCTATATGACTGAAAACAGTTACGAAGGAAGCCACCTTAAGGGCAAAAAATTTAAAGAAAATATTAAAGCATTTGTTTGAACTGTCCTCTATGCTAACGTGTTTAATGTTAAAGGCGCCATATTATATGTATGTAAGCAGGTAAATATGTGTGTGAATTAGTTTTTGTATACACACATAGTTAAACACACGAATACACACTTGGGTGTATGAGAATGTAAGTGATTGCAAGACTATATTGGTACATATAGACAGTGTCTGTATACATGCATATATATATATATATATATATATATATATATATATATATATATATATATATATATATATATATATATATAAACACACGACAAACATATGCATACAGAAGTACATACCTACACGCAAACAGTATATATACATACGGATGTGTATGTACAATTGTGTATAAATGTGTATCTGTGTGTGTGTGTGTGTGTGTGTGTGTGTGTGTGTGTGTGTGTGTGCTTGCATAAGTATTGTTTGCACGTATATATGTACAGGTGTGTGTGCGTGTGTGTGTTTCTGTGTAGTCTAGTGTAAACATTAATTGAAGACATTTCAATTATTACCAAATAAAAATGAAAATAAAATACAAAAAAATAACTGCTCTCCACAGAAAATAAATATTTAAACGAATTAAACACAGCACATACATAGTGATAGGTAACGGTTATGTCAATATTTTATGTATACATTCAAGACTTCCTGAAGTCAATAGGTTGACCTTCGACTGTTGGAACACATCGTTATTATAACAGCATATCTCACTATTATATAACTCAAAACAGGCAGCGAGCTGGCAGAATCGTTAGTACGCTGGACAAAATGCTTACCGGCATTTATTCCAGTTCTTTACCTTCTAAGTTCAAATTCCACCGAGGTCGACTTTGCCTTTCATTCTTTCAGAAGTTGATAAAACAAGTACCTGTTGATCCCTGGAGTCGATGGAATTGACTCAATCCTTCCTTCAAAATTGCTGACGTTGTGCCAAAATTTGAAACTAATATGTTATGTATGCATTCAAATCTTCTTGAAGTCAACAACTTGACCTTCGACTGTGAAAACATCGTTATTATGACAGCATATCTCATTATTATATAACTAAAAAGTGGCAAGTAAGCTGGCAGAATTGTTAGCTCGCCAGATGAAATGTTTCGTGACATTTCTTCAAGCTCTTTACGTTCAGAGTTCTAATTCCACTGAGGTTCGTTAAATTAGTTTGACTTTATATATCATTTTAAATCCTGTTTTTCGCTCTATCTAATCGTGTTACTCTTTTTCCTTTTGAATAATTAGGCCATGGACAAAAAGCAAATTCACGCAATTTTCTTATTCCAGTTCAAGCTAGGCCGAAAAGCTGCTGAAACAGCTCGCGATATCAACGATGCGTTTGGCTCAGGAAACACTAATAAACGTACAGCCCAATGGTGGTTCAAAAAATTTCGTAACGGTGACGAGAGTCTTGAAGAGGATAAGCGTAGTGGTCGACCATCGGATGTTGACAACGATCAACTAAGAGCCTTAGTCGAAGCCAATCCACGTACAACTGTTCGAGAGCTTGCTTCTGCATTAGACAACGTATACGACAATTTCCAACCACTTGAAAGAGAATGGAAAAACAAAATTACTTAAGAAATGGGTACCGCATGAATTGAACGACAACCAAAGAAAAATCAAAACAAAAAAAAAAACGCTGTTTTGAAGTGTCGTTTTCCCTTCTTTTACGCAACAAAAACGACCCGTTTCTCGACCGGATTGTGACTTGCGATGAAAAATGGATTCTTTACGACAACCGGCGACATTCAGCTCAGTGGTTGGACGCCGACGAAGCTGCATGGCACTTCCCGAAGCAAAAGCTGCACCAAAAGAAGGTCATGGTGACTGTTTGGTAGTCTGCAGCCGGTCTCATCCATCACAGCTTTTTGGATCCAGGCGAAACCATTACGGTGGAGAAGTGCTGTCAGCAAATGGATGAAATGCATAAGAAACTCCAACAACAATAGCCAGCATTGGTTAATAGAAAAGGACCAATTCTTCTCCACGACAACGCTCGGCCGCACGTCGCACAGCTGAACCTGCAGAAGTTGAACGAATTGGGCTACGAAACTCTGCCTCATCCGTCATATTCACCAGACCTCTCGCCTACCAACTACCACTTTTTCAAGCATCTCCACAACTTCCTGCGTGAGAAATGCTTCAAAAACCAAGACGATGCCAAACATGCCTTCAACGACTTCATCGCCATCAGAACGCAGGATTTTTACGCTACTGGCATATACTCTTGTTTCGCGTTGGCAAAATATGTGTTGATTCTGATGATGTTTATTTCGATTAATAAAGTTCTGTTTGAGCCGAGATATGTACATCTGAATTTAAAGGTTAAAAACCGCAAGAACTTTCTTGACAACCTAATGAAAAGGAAGTTTCCAGCTAAGAGTTTCTTACCATGTTTTTTAACTCCATTAGCGAACAAGGCTGATCTATTTATTGTAGTTATAATTTTTGCGAGAAAGTGTAAATTTTTTAATCTGTGAATCAGGAAGTAGGGAAGTGCTACTGATCTTTCAAGGGACCTCCGAGAACCATGAGAGGAATGAAATTATCCTCAAACTGGAGAGCTGGTATGGATGCTTCCATCAAAGTCAGTTCGGCTAAAGGCGCCTACGGTGTCAATTAGTCATGTTAATTCGGACAGCAGAGCAAGCAGGCAATGGTAGGATTTGAACTCAGAACACAAAGAGCCGGAACAAAAACCGCAAGGTCGATATTCTTACAGTTCTGCATTGAAAATGAATCATATCTAATGCTTTGAATAATGAAGAGTAAGATATAATTTATTATTCTATTTAGATACCACATCAATTAATTCTAGTTTCCTGAGAGCATAAATATTCGATCCATGGTTTGTTTTTTCCTACAACTTGATTGCTGTCATAAAAATGACATGAAGCAATTGAATTGTGGTACCACTTGTTAACAGGAACAGAACAGATAAATAAAATCAGCAGAATGAAGTATTTAAAAAAAAAATATAACTTGTTTTTCATGATTTCTTGATAAACGTAAAAAAAATATTTCTCACTTTTTCTTACGGACGATTAATTGAATTTTATACGACTGTCTTCAGAATTTATCACTGAAATTCATCTGCACAGCTCAAATATAGACATCTGGTAAATATTATATACAATTGGTAAAACTCACTCTTGCATGTCTTTGGTGAAGCATTGCAAGTTTGTGACATCCATATTTTGTTGGTGTTGCTTAGTCCCCACGTCAGCTATGATCAAGGAGACGCCTATGATCAAAAGCATTTCAACCATCACTAATCCACGCTCTTTTTTTTTTGTTCAGAAGTAATTATTTCTAGGACTGCATTATGCAATGTATCCTCTGTGTTTATTATCTTTTTTTTATTCTTATAATTTTTTCCCAATATGTTTGAATGTGATTTGAGAGTGAGAGAGAGAGAGAGAGAGAGAGAGAGAGAGAGAGAGAGAGAGAGAGAGAGAGAGAGAGAGAGAGAGAGATAACTGTTTCCATTTCTGGTAGGTCTGGTGATTTTACGACAATTTTACAATATTTATTATTATTATTATTTGTTTAGTTTTGACACCTGATGCAGTAACTTAGTGTTGTTGGATGAATGAACATTTCAGAATCATCAAAATAACTCATGTTTAAGTAGCGCTTAAAACAACATCGTTTCAGAGATGAAAGAAAAATAAAACTCCATGCATTTGCTATAGTAATTTTTGTTTTTTTTTACAACTATCACTTAAAACATTCACACAACTGTGTTAGAAATATCGATGTTCACTCAACTGACCGCCAGATAATTATCAACAACAAACAGCTCTAGACAATTATGAGACAGAATATTGCAATAACGCATTTACCGAAACAAGCCGTAATTTCACAAAATTTCACCTCTTTAGAAATATTCTATAAAGCAGAGGTTTAAACAGATGGCTTCTATTCGTCTGAGATGACTGGGTTCGTACCTCAACCAGTTAGGCATCTTGCCTCATTCAACTCCTTGTCCCTCTCTTAATTTCTGGCCACTCATGTTACGTCCATTCCGAGACCCCGCTCGGAGTCATATTCTGCGTATCTGTCCTCCCTCCACCTTAGAATACTGACCTTTTGAGTCTTCTTCCAGTACATCTTTTCTTCTGGTACATTAATAACTAACTCACTGGTATTGAAAAGCCGGCAAAAAGTCATGGGCATTGCTCCTTGCCCCACACTCAACGAGTGTATATTTAGTGGATTCTACCTTCGGTTTCGTTGTACGACAGTCCCACACCCAATATTATAGCAACCAGACGACCAACATAGATGAGCTGTGGTAAAGGTTTGTATTTGACAGGTAGCACTTTTTGGAAATGCTGGTAGCAGAAAGTTGGTGCAAATGTTTGCCATACGCTCAATGAATAATACACCTCAGGCTTTCCTATTACAGTTCTCAGTCTCTTGGGTTAGTTGCCTTCACCACAAACTCAAATACAAACAACCTTGGTAGGTTAACAATTAAACAAATGGTTAACCACATTAGCAGGTCAGTCTCCAATTTATTCGCCGACAAAAATACTTTTAAAAAAGCCGCCCCAAATTATTATGCTGCATTAGAAAGGTTCAACTTTAAGAATAGCATATACTACACTGTAGACAAAGAAGACGCAAACAGAGGAACATCTTATGGCTAACCTACCTTATAACATAAATGTAGCTACTAACATAGCTAGGAAATACTTAAAACTAATAGACAACCACTTTCTACATTCACACAAATATTAAGATCTTCAACAGAAATATTGTTAAAGTTAGCTATAGTTGCCTTCCCAATATGGTGTCGATAATACTCAATCACAATAGATATAAACACATCAGAAACACCCCCGAAAGACAATGCAACTGTAGATCCCCAAACCGCTGCCCTCTAAACTAACTGTCTCGAGAACGAACTCGTATACAAGCTCAAGATCACGAACCCCAAATGAATAATAAAGACGTATATCGGAATGACGGACAACTCGTTCAAGGAAAGGTATATACATCTGGCATCCTTCACAGACAAAAATTTTTTAAAAAACGTGCAACATCTCTGTGATATATGATATGGACATTGAAAGAAGGTGGAATAAGCAACGCCCAGATATAATGGAAAATTATTGCAAAAGCCAAGACATACAGAGGATGGGGTAGGTACCAAATGTGAACTATGTATTACTGAAAAATTGAACATTATACAATCAACAGATAACATCCTAAACATTAGTGATGGATATTTTCTTAATTTTCTTAACAAGAAACTAATGGTAGCCTTAATTCACAAATAAAGAATGTATGTGTGTGTGTGTGTGTGTGTGTGTGTGTGTGTGCGCGCGTGTATGCATAAAATGAAGGGAAATGGCGGTCGAATAAATCCAGACGAATATCTCATTCAGCACTCAATGTGATAAAATCTGGCCAGTGGAATGTTCAGAGAAGAGTATAGTAATCCATATATGTTAAACATAAGGGTCGATCAATTCAAAGTTTTGTTCAGCAATGGATTAGTTGGTACAGCAATCACGGAGAATAACAGGTCAATAATTCTAAGTCCTGAAAAGAATAGTTGAGGGTTAACACGTCCATTAATCAATTGATTAGTGAACTTATAGAATTTGCATCTAAGTCGTTGTATAACGAGAAAATAGTTCCTCAAGCCGTTCGAAACGTTCGTGGCAGTGAATAAAGTTACTCAAAATCAAAATTCTTCATTCTTTGTCTGATTGTTATATATATATAGACGTGTATATCGAAAAATGCAGGTAGCAAATCGCGTTTACCGTTTAGTTTACACTTGTTTCGTAGATTTCTATAATAACAAATCTTGCATCACGTCGTTACGATGTCGACAATTATTCATTTCCATAGTCTGTGCATTTTCTTCTGCACACCACATAATGGACTAAACTCTTCAGTACTCCACCAAAAATCAATATACTAACTGATTTTGCAATTTCACTTCTCCTGGATTATACATCTTATTTCATTTAGTCTATCTGTGTGTGCGCGTGTGTGTATACTGCATCTATCAGACTGCTGAAAATAAATATATACGTATATATATATACAGTAGTAGTTTAATCGTTAATATCCTCGGTATTATTGTCAATATATTAATTTTTACGATAGTGGCACACCGCCAATAATTTCGGGGGACGGGGTAAGTCGATTACATTAACTCCAAAGTTCTCATTTTATCGACCACGAAAGGATAAATCATTGTCAGCGGAATTTGAACTTAAAATATAAATACGTATGAAATGCTGCTAATCACTTTATCCGGTGTGCTAACGATTCTATCAGCTCGCCTCCTTGAACCATCGGGAAAATATCAAATGTAAAGTTATGATGAAAACGATTGGCTAGTTTCCCCTGAATGGTGTATCTGGTTGGTTGTCCTTCATATAAACCGTCAATGGTTCAGAAATCAGTGAAAAAAATTGTAAAGATTGACTACATTTTCTAGTATTCAACCATACATATCTGCTAAAAACCAGTAGTTTATTGTGCCGAATACAGACAGATGCCCTTTCTTCCATCCAGTAATCATTTCATTCATTAAATTCTTCATATTGTCAACTGTAGAACTAGAAAGTTCTAGAAAGCTCATTTCATACAGTAGAAAATATATTTTTACTTTATCTTCATTTTTTTTATTACATTTATTGAGACTATGAGGAATATCTGATGTCATATTTTTTCTATGTTAGACTAGACATTATCATCATCATCACCATCACTCCCTCCCCTTATCATCATCATCATCATCATCATCATCCGTTGCTTTTTATATGTATTATCAATTCTAAATATTGGTTAAGTAAAAGACTTGGTGAACGTTAGCTTGGAGTGGTGGAAGAATAAACAACAACAAAAAATTGTTCCTACATAAAGAATGCATCATATATAGAAATATGAAGAAAGAAAGAAGAAACGAGAGAATGAAAGAAAAGCGGGAAAGAAAGGAAGTCTGGAAGAAAAGATATAGGCAAATAACGAAATACTTGATTTAATATTTAAGCAAGTCAAAACTAAGTGAACAAATAAGGTTAAGACGACGACATTGTAAGGAATAAGGAAAAATACAGACGAGAACTAAAATACGACAGAAGATTATGAATGACGGGAGTAAGAGAGAGAAAGAAAGAGAGGGTGATTGAAAGAAAACAGGAATAGAAAAAAAAAAGAAATATAACAGAGTGTAGTTACAGAAATGAAAGAGAAAAAATAGAAATGGACAGAAGAATAAATGCTGAAAAAATTTAGTAAAAAAATATAAAGAATCAGGTAAGGAATGTGTAAATATACAGGAATAGAAAAGAAGAATGGAAATGGAAGGAAAATAAAGGGAAGGACATGGAGAAAGAATTGTAGTTAGAAATGCAGAACAGAAAGAAAAGAATAAGACAGGAGAAAGAAGTGAATGATGATTACAAGAATGAAAGTGAAGAGTGGACATTTTGGAATAAACAGTATTTCTCCCTTCATTCTCTCTGTCTCTGTCTCTCTATTTCCCTCTCTCTCTGTCTCTCTCTGTCTCTCTCACTATCTCCCTCTCTTTCACACGCATACACACACATACACACATATGTATGAATACGAATATTATGAATACGCTCCCACGCGTGCGTTTCGTAAACATATATTCAACCATGCTGTGAGATTTGAAACGTTCCAAAATAAAGTTTTTCAAAAATCACCCCACCTCACCAATATGTACGCGTACACGCACGCACACACACACATACACACACACGCACACACACACATGCACACACACACGCACACACACACACACACACACACA
>NC_068990.1:68363628-68378628 GCF_001194135.2 Octopus bimaculoides
ATATATATATATTATAAGGTTTTTAACATTTAAATTTTCCTCTCGAAAATTATTATATATATATATATATATATATACATACCCAAATTCGGCAAAGAACCACACACAAATATATCCCTCTGTCTCTGTGTTTGCGAGTGTATACATATTGCTACGTGTGTATATGTCAAAGAAGTACGCAATTAAAATACCAAAAACAGAAAAATATTATGAGTTGCAAAACCCTCTAAGAAAATATTAACTATTTGAAAACAGGGTGAAAAAAAAATACAAACATAACATATAAACTATTTCTGTGCAGTTTAGAACTCTGCAATATGTCGATATTATTTCGACAACTAAAAGATTGTTGGTGAAAATTTAAGATAATTTCAAATTTATAATATATTGCATGTATGTCTCTAGCATATACGCTCCTTCTTTCGCAATCGTTACGTTCTCCTTTTCCCTCATAAATGCGCGTATGTATACATATGTGTATGCACACAGTCACCAACACATTCTCGCACGCATCTATATTAATTCGATAATTAATAAGTGCTCTAAATTTATCAATTTAGAAACACAAATACATTGATTGAAAAATTGACGTAATTACTATAGTGGAGTTGTGTTGTTTATTGAATAATGGCGACAGCTTTTACTTAGAAGTTTCGCTGTGATTAACTCCATGTATAGCGAAAATTTAGCGAAACAGTGAATAAAGATGGATTAAATCAATAAACAGTGATGTATTGGAAGAGGGGTTAGAGAGTCAGACAAAATATTTTGTGATATTTGTTATGACTCTCCGGACCATCATTACAGTCTCACTCGTTCGTTGGTGAATCATCGTTATGGGGACTCAATCGTTCATCAGATGAGTCTTCATTATATAGTCTGCATTATATAGTCTGTCATTTGTCAGTAGTGCATTCTGTGTAGAGGCTCACTTATTTAGTCGAGCTGTTGTCGGAGAAACTCACTTGATCACGAGTTGAGCCATCGCTTGAAAGTATTACTTATTCAATAGTAAGGCCATTATAAAGATTAATTCGTTGGTTGAGCCATCATTATAGAGAATCGCTCCATATTTGAGTAATCGTTATAAAGAGCTCACTCGCTCGTTAGCTGAGACATCGTTATAATGGCGTATTTCATTAGTTGATCTATCACAATAGGGACTCACTAGTTCAACGACGATTCCATAGTCTCTTTTTCCATAATTTCTATATCATTTTCTGTGATAAATCAACTTTCACTATTCAAATATATACATTTATTCATTTATAATTTCAAAAAAGACATGTCAGCATCTAAGTTATGAATAGATCTATTCTTCGTGACAATGGAAGTGCGGTTAGTCTTTTTTATCTCCTTCTACCTATAAATATGCATATCGCTAGAGTCAATGCCATGTTCAACTTTTCTTTACATGGAATATTTACTTCAGACGGGGTATTTCTTGACATTATCATTGTCAGATACATCCTGATTTCCTGGTCATTACCATTGTGACTAGTAGCAGCCTACACGTTTATCATTTTATTCTCTCTCTCTCTCTCTCTCATATATATATATATATATATATATATATATATATATATATGTTACTACACCCGATATACTTTTTTTCATTATTAGTTATCTTCAACTGTTGTAATATGCTACTTTTTCTCCTATTTTCTTTTCGTTGGCTTACATCTTAAGAACATTGGACAAAATACCTTACAGTATTTCTTCCGACTATTCAAGTTCAAACTCTGCCCTTCATCTCTCCGTGGTGAGAAAAGATAGTACCCACCAAAAACTCGAGTCGATATATTCGATATAGCCACACCCTCAAAATTGTTGTCATTGTGCCTAAATCAGAAATAGGCACAAGGTCTGAAATTTTAGAAAAGTGGGGAACTAGTCGATTACATTGACCTCAGCGCTCAACTGGTACGTATTTTATCGACCCTGAAAAGATGAAAGATAAAGTTCTTGTACGGAATTAGTAATAACGGTACACCCCCCTCTCACATAACGAATGGAATAACCAAGTCACTATAGGTAAAGAGAGTACATAGCAGGCGGTAAGAGACAGTCGTGTCCTTATTGGTTTTACTAAGTATGCTGTATACCGAAGTGGGCGTTGTAACAATCAAACATTTGTAAGGATTATAACAGTGGCGACGAGGATTTAAACAACTCACGGGGAAGTAAAAAACTCGACTAGGATTTTAACGACTCACGAGGTGTTAACAAGCTCTCAACATTTTGGTTGTGCGAATTTTACGAAAAAATTCGTAAAATTATGGAAAGTTTGTCGGTTGGTTTGCTGGAGTTGCAAAAACAGCAACAGCAGATACAACTGCAAGAGTAAGAACAGATGCAACAACAGCAACAACAAATAATATTGCAGTAAGAAATGCTGCAATTACTAAGGTCGTCAGGAAATCCAGAAAAAATTGTCCTCGCCAGACTATGTTGCGAACTCGATAACAGAGTTCAAATACGAACTAGACGAAAGAGTTACCTTCGAGGCATACAACAAAAGATATGAGCAAATCTTCCATGAAGAATGTAAAGATTGAGACGCCGAGATGAAAACCGCGCTAAGTCATAAAAAAACTGGCGACAGAAGAACATGGGTTTTACAGCAAATATGTACTGCCGAGAAAACCTTGTCATAAACTATAATGACACAATAGATATAGTATAAAATTTTCAGTGAAAAAAGCTCGTTGTTCAACACACGTTCGAAGTGTCTGAACATATCGAAAAAGAACGACGAGGACTAAATCACAAATGCTTGTAGAGTAAATAAGGAATGCGAGAAGTTTAAGCCGGTCGAATTAACGTCAGATACTTTCAAATGCCTGATTTTTACACAGGGACTTACTGCCGAAAAGGACGCAGAAATTAGAGCTAGAATTCTCGTAAAGCTGGAACAAAACCAGGATGTAACCATACTGCAAGAGTCAGAAGAATCTGAAAAGATAGTTAAATTAAGACAGAATACCGAGGAAATTGTTGGTAAAGATCATTTCCAAATAAAGCAAGTGCGAAATAATCAGAATAGGGATAAAGTGGTTTCTATAAAACACGACAAAAATCAGGAAATAAACCCATGTTTTGCATGTGGAGGTATACACCTGAGTAAAAATTGTCCATTTAAAAAAGCTGAGTGCTTTCGTTGTGGAAATTAGAGAAATATAAAGACGCACTGTAGAACAAAGATAACAAAACGTCAGAACAAAGGAAAAAGAAAAAATCATATGTCATCCGAAAAAAATGGTAATGTAACAATGACGAAATTCGTGAAGGTGAAAATCAGAAATACAAGTGTTAAAATGGAGTTCGACACTGGTAGTGATACCACCATTATAAACGAAAAACGTGGAAATATGTCGATAAGCCGAAATTAATTAAATCGAAAAGGGTAGCACATGGTGTTACTGGAAAAAGATTATAGTTTTCGGTGAATTCATATGCAATATAAGATTTCGATGTCAAACGAAAAATGCAAAGATATGTCTCAAAAGATTCACTTAATCTATTTGGCACAGAGTAGATGGAACTATTCAAACTGTGGGATACGCCCATAACTGTTCTGTGTGGAAATATTGTCGGTTCAGTCAAAGGTTCGAATGCTGCCGAGGGACTGAAACAAAAAAAAAAATGCAGTAAAACAGAGTGGAATACCTGTATGTAAGCCAAAACGAAATGAAAAATTGCCCACGATAGAAAATAAACATTGTTCAAAATTAGATGTTCCGTGGTCGAGACTAGACATCAATTTCGCTGGTCCTTTAAATAGTTCCTACAACTTAACGGCCTGAAATTTTTAAGTGTAAAAAACCAACCTCCTCAACTGTGATAAATTTTTTACACGAATTGTTTGCGAGATTTGGCATCCCACACAAGATAGTGTCTGACAATGGAACGCAATTTGTGTCTAGCGAATTTAAACAACTTTATGAAACGCTCGCGATAGAACATATAACTACTGCACCATACCATCCCAAATATAACGGAGAGGTAGAACGCTTTGTCGATACTTTGAAAAAAGCCCTTAGAAAATCGAATGAGGAAGTCACGGATGAAGTAGCTCTACAACAATTTTAAAGAGTGTACCGTGTGACACGAAATCCGAATACACCAACAGGTAGATCACCAGCGGAGTTGATCTGTGCAAGGAAAGTAAAATCAGTCTTTGATGAATTGGTACCTGGCAAGAAAAGAAAATGTACCAGAGAAGACATAGCAATATTCTTTAAAGTTGGTGAAACGGTGTATAAGAGGGCATACAAGAATGGAAAGCAGAGTTGAGAAGATAACATAATTACCACATACATAAGTAAAATGATGTATTGGGTAAAAAGTAGAAAAGGCATACAAAAGAGACACAGGAACCAACTGAAAAAGAGATTCATAGAATGCGAAAGAAGTTGGAGGAACCGATGTGTTTTGCCCTGTGTGGCAAATAAAGAAAAAAAGAAAAAAAAAGATAGTCGCGTCTTTACAGGTTTTACTAAGTATACTGTATACCGAAGTGGGTATACAGTACAAACCAACACTTGTAAGGATTCTAACAAAAGTTGAACTGCGTAATATTTTAACTCAAAACGTAAAGACGGAAGAAATGTTGCTAAGCCATGTTATAGCGCGCCGGACAAAATGCTTAGCAAAACTTCACGCCTTGTGTGTGTATAGTAGAGTGGATTATTATTATTACCTACTCTTACAACACGTATTCATGCCTGTTTTTAAGATTTAAATTTTTACAGCAGCCTTTTCAAATCAAAATTGCAGCTGTATGCATTTCTTAGAAAGGGACCTTATTAGAAAAGTTATAAAGAGTTTCCCTATGCTGAAGGTATATTTCCTCTTCGATATACAAATACCAGTAAAATGTTGACTCAGAATCACCACCACGACGACCACCTCAGAATCACCGCCACCACCACCTAACTTATAATGAGAAGAACAGGATTTTCTATAATGTCTTTTTTAATACTAAGAATATTAACAAGTCTACACCAATAGACACAGGAGATTACTAACACTGGAGAACAAAATGTGGACCATAATATTAATAGTAACAATAGTAGCGACGACAACACATTTGCATGTTTAAGCCAAGTGAAAACAAACTAATTTCTGAAAGTGGTACTTGTACCACCGTTGTTGCTTGGACGGCGAAACTAGGAGTAACTAAATATATGCAGAAACAATTTGTCAAGCAGAATTATGTGAAAAGAGATTGCCTCTTTGCCTCGAGAATACGTTAAAAAACTAGCAAGGGGAAAGTTTATACAGTTATGCTTTTATCAAAAAGTACATATCAGATACTTTCAGCTGCCCTCAAAACAGTAGTCAAAAATACTTTACTTGAGGTGTATAGAGAACTACTTGTAAGAGAATGAAATTAAGCCTAGCAGACTGTGTGTCTAAATGTTTAGATGGGGGGATAGCAAAACAATGGGCCAAAATTGTAAGGCCAACACCTGACTCCACGTATTTGGGTTTTATTTCGCAGTACGGATGCGTTGGATTTCTGCTTCATGCAAGGTTAAACATAAGATATGTTAGTTTTTGACATATTTTTTGTCAACTGAGTGTCTCTGATTATATTCTAGTCAAGATGGCTTCTCGTCGTGAGAACGCTTCCTCAAAACAATGAAAATGATAGAAACTATGCAGAGAATAAACAAACAAAAATATTACAAACTTAATTTGACGGCTGGACCTATACACTGTATATGGAAAGAAAAAATATTCCAATATTTAAAGACATAAATTTGAACATTTAAATGATACTGTTAATAACAACAACAGTAGCAACAGCATTAACGCATGCATATTGTCAAACGAAGAAAACAAGAACCCTTTTAATGAACGAATGTTATTTTGAGACACAGTCAAGACTGGCGATTCTGTTGCTAGCGTGGCTTGTCTTATTTCTATATCTAACTCTAACATGATTTCACTTTTAGCTTATTTGCCTCTTCTTACAATAACTTTGGCACATTTGCCTGATCCCACCCAATTTTTGCATCTTAAATTAACAATTTTCAGTAGGTTTTTCCATTTCGATCACAAGTGTTTTTAATAGAGTCAAAAGATTAGAATACAGTCTCCCTGGAAGTTTCACTTTGTTACGGAATTAAGTTTAGCTCTGATTGTTTTCTCTTTATCCAGCAATGAAGTAGTAGCTCTTTTCGCCATTTTCGTGTGGCACACTTAAACATACTGTATAAATATTCGAGCTGCCTAGTTATATTAAGTGATTTTCATATGCAAAAGTGGTCGTTATCAAATGTTTTTCGGGTAATCAATCCATGCCATGTGAGGTTTATTTTTGTCTGATTTTTGCTATTTTCGATAACTGACCGCCTCACCACAAATTGCTCTTATTCACTACGATACATTCATATCCAAATCCTTAACCGTCCTTTTATAGAGTACAGATATAAAGGCTTTGAATATGCAACCGTCAAGCAAGGTAGAGTCCGTTTGTTTTGATTTTTTTTTCTTTTTGTGAGTTGAGAGGTCCTTTATGCTTTTGTTCTATTATTCTGAGAATACTTGCTGTCCATGTCTTAGTACCTATTCAAGCATTATTTCGTTTGTTTAATAATTCCTTCAATACTATTCCCACAGATCTATAAATACTGCGTTAGGTATTTCAAACAAAGATTGGAAACTTTGTCGATCTTATGGACTTTTCGATTACTTGTAACATTTACCGTGTTACTAAATTCATTGTTGGGTTTGTTTGCGCTGCTGTTGCTGTTTAAACCACTTTCCCGTTCTGCTCCGTAATACTCTCCGAGTGTCCACGATATTTTTGTCACATGCCCACCACCACTAAGAACAGTGTTCAAACGATCGTTGATGCTGAAGTATCATCATTTAGTATTACGTTTTTACTTTATTTTTATATTAATGTTTCTATAAAACCTTTTGATATTTGATTCCATTAGTTTTTTCATCTGGAAGAAGTAACGTCTTATTACATATAGTTTATGCTTTTGCTAATATGAATTTCTTAAGACATTTTTTTTTACTGTCTTCGTGACTTCTTTCTTTTATAGATATCACATCAGTATCAGTACACCATTATCTTCACATTTCGCTAAGACAGCTCTTTCTGTTATTCCTCAAGTTTATGTAGGATATTTCTTTCTGCTTTACTCTAGTGGGACTAAGGCCGGTTTCCATCAACACTTCAGCTGCTACAAAATAGATTAGATCATTCAATCTGTCCAAATCAGTTTTGTTTCCGTGGCCACACTTTCATGCATCGCCATATTTTAATATTTATTCCTTCTTTAATAGAGTTCTGTGTTTGTATGCAGCTCCGACAGAAGTTACCGTTGATCCATCTTCATCGGCTTATCCTGTTTTCTATTTTTCTTTTTAGGCTCTCTTCAAAGCAAACTCTGGTTGATTTGTGGTGATCTGGTTTTATTCTGTTTATTGTTAAGCGTAGGGGCGTGAAAATATTGTCTCTGGATGTTTCCATAGGGATTTCTCTGATGTTGCTTTTTATACTTTCCCTATAGCTGTATTTGTTTTACTGTAAGGCTCCTTTTATTCCGTGTACGATGGATTCTATGGTATTTTCATTGTGTTTTAAGAGCTCGTTTACTGGGTGTGTGATCGTTAATGTTCCGCTGTATTCTTTCTTATGCGAAGATTTATGTCTTTTGTGTGCAATGGATTCCTTTGTAATATTTCATTGTTTTGTGGGATCTTATTTGTTTTGCATATAACCGATTGTTATGTTTTGATGTCGGTGGATATTCTCTCTATTTATTGTTCTAGACCCACAATTTTCATATCTGATATATTTTTTATTGTTTATTATGTATTACGCATTTTGCTATTGTGCTTATTTTTGCTATAAATTTCTAACTCACGTTTTCTCTCATTAACACGTGTGTCTTTTTTTTTATGATATTCGGGTGTCTTGGATGTAGAATGGATTAATAATATGCGTGTAACAATTCAATACATTGTTCGTTGGTCGAATGCACATTTTTTTAAAAATTTGTTTTTATTTTTAGTTTGTCGGTGCTCGGTACGAAACGAGCCTGGTTTGTTGTAAATTTACCATTTAAGAAGACATCGCTTCTGACACAAACGAAACAATATTTTAATAATACTGATGGTGCAAAATTCCATACAACCTAGCCCGATAGATATTGATCGATTAATTTTCGATTTATTAATGGACGTACAAAATCTGTGTTGAGCTAATTATAAGTTGATTCCCTTTTCGCATCCTTGGTTTACTCTCCCTTAATTTCTCATATACTGTACAATATTTAAACAATATGCCATTAAACAATAACCACACATAAGGAATAAAATAAGCACCATCTTTATTTTATAGAAATCCGAGTAGCGGTATCTTATTAGCTTGTTATTACGTTTCTTTCTTTCTATGTAAATTTTGGTCTTGGATATATTTGGTTTCGTTGTATTCATTTACGTTTTCTTTTTATGCTCAGCTATGTTTCCACTTCCATGTTGTTCAACATTTCTTCAGGCTATTTACGCTCTAAGTTCAAGTCCCGTCGGCGTCAATTTGCCTTTCCTCCTTCCAAGGTCGATACATTAAAGTACCAGCCAAGTCCTGGATCTGAAATAATTGACTTGCCTCTCCTGAAAATCGTTGGCCGTGTGCCCGTGCCAAGATTAGAAAGATTATTATTATTATTATTATTATTATTATTATTATTATTATTAGTAGTAGTAGTAGTAGTAGTAGTAGTAGTAGTAGTAGTAGTAGTAATAGTAGTAGTAGTAGTAGTAGTAGTAGTAGTAGTAGTGATGAAGATGATAAGGCGGTGAGCTGGCTGAATCGTTAGCACGCCGAACAAAATTCTTAGCGGCATTTCGACTATCTTTACATTCTGAGTTCATATTCCGCCAAGGTTGACTTTGCTTTTAATCTTTTGGTTTCGACCAATTGAGGACTAGAGTCCATATAATCGACTAGACTCCTCCCCTACAAAATTTATGGTCTTGTGTCTTTAGTAGAAGTAGAAAGGATTTATGAAGATGATCATGTCTTTCATTGGCCATAAGGGCTCAAGACCTTGAGAACAATATCAAAGGACAGCATTCAATAAACAAATTGGGATTTACATTGATCAATAGGTAATCAACAACGAAAGAACAAGATAGAAATCAGAAAAAAATAAAGTAAATAGAACTCCCAATAGCGAGTCGGTCAATTAGGGTAAAAAAAAAACATATAAAAAAGGCTAGCTTACTTTGCAGTCTCCAATAATAACAATTATTTCAAATTTGGCTCATGGCCAGCACTTGAGGGAAGAGGAAGTTGATTACATAGACCCCCGGTACGCAACTGATGCTCATTTTATCGACCTCTAAAGGATGGATAGCAAAGTTGACCTCGGTGACGAGCAAGCAGAATCGCTACCACATCGGACAAAATGCTTAGAGGCATTTCTTCCAACTCTTTACATTCAAATTTCGAGTTCAAATCCTGCCGAGGTCGACTTTGCTTTTCATTCGTTCGGGGTCGATAAAAGTACCAGTTGAGCACTGAGATCGATGTAATCGATTTATCCTCTGAATGGCCTTGTACCAAAATTTAAGATTATTATTATTAATATTATTATTATTATTATTATTATTATTATTATTTAGCTCAAATCTGATCAAACAGATTCATAACCAAGGCCTTTCTCGACGTGACATTCCCATTATTTTAGTCTTATGTTCAGTCGTATATGATCTACTATTATATACTTTTCTTCTTATGAGGATGGGAATATGAATTGAGCTACATTTGGCTGTTATTTCTAGTAGACCAGGTACAGCCTCCCATGTCGGATTGCTTTATTGTTATATTGTAGTTTTATGGTTATATGTTGTTATTGTTTTTCTTATTTGTTTCTTCTTTTGGTTTATTACCATTTTTCTCCGTCAGAGTGTCCGTGAGTCTCTCTGTCTCTGATATATTATATTCCTTTAAATTCTATTCTGTAATTAATACTTCTGAGAAGACATCAGACGAAATGGCTTCAACTAAAAAATGTCATATTAGGTATAAGTATGTATAATCCTATTGTTTTCTTTCAGGTTTTTTTCTTTTATTTTTTCTTCTATAAGTTATCCATAACAGCTGGTGTCTGGCTGGTTCCGACTTATATATGTTTTACTTTACATATTTTTATGTCTATGAACGAACGAATTCACACGCTGTCAACGCTTGCAAAAAGAACGACAAGGTTATTATTGCCTACGTTGTCTAAAACAATATATAAGTTTAAACAGATGTAGGTATTTGGATTATATTTCGTTTGGTTTGACTGTTTTACATGACATCTAATATAAAGTGCTGGACTCTGAATGATTACTTGAGTGGTTTGTAAAGAACAATAAAAACTAAAAGTAAGACAAAGCAAGGAAAGTAGCGAAGGAAGTGAAGGTGTGAGGCGGGGGTAAACAGCATCACTTGACGTGCTTTGCAGTTATTTTTCACACACACACACACACACACACACACACACACACATATACAAACGTATATACTCACGTACACAAACACATATAAATGCGTATACACACATAAGGCAAGACGTACAGATTCGTTAATGCACTAACTCCAAATATTTGCTTGCACACATACACAAACACACATGCACACACGTTTATGTACAAATGCCCCGATGTTGTTGATATTCCAATGAAGGAGTTTTGATCTAGGTTAGAAACCGACTCTGTTCAAATTGGCAAGAAATCTAGAAACAAAACTAAGTTATAACATACATTGGTACATACCTATGTGCGTGTGCATTTATGTATGTATGTATGTATGTATGTACGTATGCATGTATGTTTGTGTGAGTGCGTGTATACACGTACTCATAAATGCCAATTGTCAAGTTAAAGACGTTTTTAAGTCTATGGAAATAAACCAATAATATACAGAAAGATGAAAACTAAAGCTTTATTAGTCAAACATATTTAAGAGAAAATGGTTTGCATAATGACAATTTACTTTCATAAATAATAACGGAATTTCGGAGAATAAAGTGGTCACTAATAAAGCTGTGGTTTGTATGAGAAATTCAAAGAAAACGGTTTCAATAAGGTCTCTTCAATAGATACCGAATTCAGAGATAGGGTGATTAGAACTATATCGGCAGAAAAGTTAATTTAAGAGAAAATAATTCAAATAATGAATGATAATAGTAATGATTCCTTAAGCTATTACGGAATTTTGGACAGTCCTTATGAGAATGATTTAAATTAATTTGAATCCTGATACGAACTAATGACCTGATAATTGAGTTCTGTCGAATAGGTTGTCAAAGTGGTAATTTGCTCAATAAAAAATTGTTCCCGCCGTTCATAGGTACAATATTTATAGAAAAGGGGTTATGAGAGGACAAATGTGCATTGTTATAGAAAGAGTATAAGAGGAATTGTCAAGTAATAATCAAACATGATTTACTTGAGAACAATATTAACGGTTCCTAACATCGATATTTGCCATTTTCTGTTCGGCTTTTGTGCCTGTCCTCACTTATGGTCATGAATGCTGGGCAATGACTAAAAGAGTACAATTGGGAAAATAAGCAACCGAAATGAAGTTCGTTGAAGGATCTCTGGAGTAACGTTACTCGACACGGTTCGTAACTAGGGTGTCTCTTCAAGTAGAACCTCTACTTCTCTGCACTGAGTGATCACAGTTCCGGCATTACGGACATTTGGTTAGAATATCGGAGAAAATGATCGCATAATAGTATTCTACTTAATGCTCTACTTATTCCATCTAAGCTTCGAAGAAATATTGCCCCACCTAGTTTACAATACTCGTGATGCATTAAGCATGACACGTATATGGATATTTCAAATTAATACTGCTGCAGTTCCGTATGCCGGTGGCTTTTCCACAATATCAATACATGATTTATTCATTGTTTCTAAAATCTGAAGCGACAAATCTCGTCTAAGCATACGGCTAGCTGCGAGTATACGTAGCTAACTATGTCTACAAAGGCCAAACTGCTTCTGTCGCTATCGCTAGCAGCTGTAGAAACGCTCTCTTGTTTACCTCCGATAGTTATTGTTATTTTTTTATAACTCGCACGTCTTAAACCGATTTCATCTTTGATAAAAACTGTTGTAACATGTCTGTCAGTGGTTTATATACATTTAGTATGTTAGGTGTCTTATTTAATATTCATTGATTTCACTAAGTCTGATAATATAATCTATTATGGTTCTTCGATCCTAATAACCATTTTAGTTGGAAGTTTTCATATTGTTCGGAGCGATATACTAAAAACAAGCATTCGGACTGAGATCTTAGTTCGCCAAAAGTTGACCTAGAGCTGGGAACAAAACAGATGTATGTTTCTGTGCAATAAAATAAACTAGCTTCGTTCTGGACAATTCGAAAAATTTGAAATGTTTGATAAGACAAAGAAATTTAAAATTTAGTTTTATAAAGAATGTTTTTGTTGTTGTGACAGATGTCAAAAATGTTCACCGTTTTAGAAATTTTAGCATTATTACTGAAAAGAAAAGTAAGTTCTATTTTCAAAATTGTTCACCAATGCTGGTATGTTTTCACTTCATGCACACACACACACACACACACACACACACACACACACGCACACACACACACACACACACACACACACACACACGTACGCACGCACGCACACTCTCTCTCTTTCACACATACACCATAAAGATGAAGCAGCGGATTATTGAATGCTTTCATGTTTGCTTTTGCTTTTACTTAAATCTTGAAGGAAATTACTCGGAATGGTAGGACATGGTTGTATAAATTGAAATGAAAGATGCCCGAACAAAACATAGAACAACAAACCTGAAAAATAGTGTTTCGTCTTTTGTAATCTTTGACCAGAACGTGTGTCAGAATATGAAATAAATTTCTTTGGAATAATCAAATTCGTACTCACCTAAAATGAAACAGAAAAAATGAAATGCGTCAATGAAAAATAAAAACTTATTCATCTTAATATAATGAAATTACATTAGTTATGAAGTTAATATAAAGAAAATATATTATCAATATTATTATATATCAACTTGATTATAAAGTAAATGATGTCTAGGACAGGCACAAAGGGAATATTAATTAGTGTTTTGAAGTTTGTAACTTTTCCATAAGTTAAACACCATCAAGCGGAAATTGAACCTGGGTCACGGACTCGGCACGTTGTGAGCGCTTTAATTGATTTCTTTTGACTAGGTACAACGTTAATTAGGGTTGGAGAAAAGATGATTGATTTTACTTGTTTATTACGAACAGTAATTATATTTTATTGATATTCTTGAGAACGAAAGGTGACATTTGTCTTGGCGCGATTTCAGTGAAATTTGCCAATAGTGGAAAATTGTTAGTTTCTATCTGGCTCAGTAGAACTCAGTGTAACTCAGTGTAAATCAGTAATTGATGCAGCAATTTATTTATGAAACATTCAGCATCTTCTTCAAAAAATATTGGTTCAAACACAACTGTTTTGCGGTGAGGCTGGACGATAGTCGTTGTCATCGACTCCAGCACTTGACTGGTATCTTATATTATCGATCACAAGGCGATAGAAGACAAAGTTGGGATTTTAACCAGATGAAATTTGACCTTAGAACAAAAGGAGCAGGAATAAATACCGCAAAGCCTTTTTTGTGACTCTTTAACGAGTCTGTCAATCCTGTACCCTTTGTTTCAGAAATATTGTTCAATACTCAATGCAACGTTTATGGCAGGGAATTAAATTCCACTTGAATGACGTACCCAATACCTTGTCAATTTGATATTTGTGTCATGATTGGTCACCCTGTTCAACACAGGTACCGATTACCTGGCGTACCTTTAGAAAAGTCCACTCATGTTTGACTAGATGCAAACATTCAGACCATATTTTCTAAGAACACCGTTCTCTCACCCTCCATCTCTCTCGCCCTCTCAGAGAATTTACTATGGAGTCATGCCCGCTGCCTTGTACTCTGATTAAAAGAAAAATAGACAAAAAAAAATTTAATCGAGAAGACAAATGTGTTAGGATATAAATAGAATAGAATGTAATATTTTCTGTTATTATTTTGTGTCAGTCATTGAGCTGCGGCCATGCTGCTGCACCTCTCTAGGGTGTTTAAACGAGCAAGTTGAATCTTGTTCGTAATTAAAGTTTGGCACTTATTCTATCATTCTCTGTTTTGCCGTACTGCTAAAGTACAGGGTCATTAACTAACAAACAGTAATTGCCAAATGATCTCTCTTTCTCTCTCTCTCTCTCTCTCTCACACACACACACACACACAACCTTTGTTCTTTTTAAAAATGTCATGCGAGCAACAAGTGCAAAGACAGGTTCTTCATTTCATTTCTGGCTTTGGTGTGGTTACTCCAAAGGTCTTAAAACTTCATACAACCAAGGTCCCACTAATAAATGTTGGTATTTAAGTAATATTTTAGATAATAATTTAAATATTTTCACAATTATTATTTAAAAACTTAATGTGTATAGGTGCGTTGTCTTTGCGCGTGTATACATTCAACTGTTTCCGCAAACTTTCTCTCTACAAAACTCACCTACAATGTATTTATTGGTCAACCCATGACTATCATAAAAGGTACTTGACCAAGGTGGCGTGTTGTGGGATTTAAACCGAAACGACATAGCTGCAAAACGAATTTCTTAACCTAACAGCTATGACATGTAAAACTCTGCACCCCAAGAGAACTTTAAATCACCATGATTATAGAAATAGATCTGCTATCGCCACAGCAATAGTATACACCAGTTGTTACAATTACAGCCGCATGTAAACCAGAAATAATCGCCATTACAGTTTCTTCATGCTCACAACGATTCCACTCACAATCCTTTGCATAGATACATCCTAACTACTTTGGAATTTCGATTAATTTAAATCAATTCTTTTAATTCTTTTAATTAAGGATTTTCTGCAATTCTCTACCCCAGCTTAACTTCCCAGCAACACTAA
>NC_068990.1:68380671-68386254 GCF_001194135.2 Octopus bimaculoides
TATATATATATATATATATATATATATATATATATATATGTGTGTGTGTGTGTGTGTGTGTGTGTAAATACAATAGTACATCACATCAAAAAATATATTCTCAATTATGACATTTAACTCCCTCAAAATGAACTCCGCATCTTCAACTCCAGTGTCAAGGTCGTTCTTCTTTACGGGCCAGAAAATTAAAGGGTCACCAAAGTCATAAAGTGTAGGCTGCAGATCTTTGTTAACAAAAGTCTGCTCGACATCTTCAAGATCTGGTGGCCGGTCAAAGTTTCAAACAGAAGTCTGTGGTATAAAACGAACCAAACTCCCATTAATCAAGACATTCTGAAAAAAGAAATGGGGTTGGATCGACTACAGTCTAAAGAGACCTCCAAGCAGCATTGTAAGACATGTGTTAGACAGACAAGCTGAAGGAAAGAGGAAAGTTGGACGACCTCAGAAGACCCAGAAAAGATGTGTGAAGGATGAAGCGAAATCAAACGGTCTCTCTTGGTCTGAAGTCGAAGAGATAGCCCAAGCTCACGTTCACAGGCATGAAACAGTCGGAGTATAGGCACTAATGTGAACTAAGCCAATTTTGGCATATAATTGGTCAGGATATCTTACCATCGGTTTCTCGTTGAATATTGCCACTACACAATATCAACAGCTCTTCAGACATACTGAATGGAAGTACATAACCTCTTTTAGCCCTGGAGCCATCGGCTGACTCGGTGGTAGCAAAAGAGTGGAACGAAGTTTAAAGAAAATTATCTGGTATGTGTGAAAACCTAACGAAAGGGTTGTTCCCCATGGATTAGTATTAGCCGTCGGAGAATTTTGTCAGCTGTGAGTGGAGCGTTCCCCATTTCAAAAAGATTCGTTTTTATGACGTCAAAATAAATTTGCGTTCATGAGTACAGTCTTTGAAGATCTTACATTTCGAGTACAAGAACGCGCCTGGGTAAGGTCATTTTTTTTATTGCAATTTTCGTCGTAAACTAGAGTTACTATCTTCTGTTTATATTGACATATGACCTAGACATTTCCAGAAACATCCAGTTGTGATTATACTACGTTACACCTTCTTTTAATCACCATAACTCGCTAAATTTGTGCCATTGCGTCCAACCTTGGCGTATTTTTATATATACGTCGTCCAGTTCGTGTTCGTCGACGCAACCACTGCTTCGTGTGTTCGTGTGTATAATTTTACACACACACACACACACACACACGCATACACACAGACATGCACATACACACATACACACACATACACACGCGCGCGCGTACGCAACAGACGCACACATACATACACGCGCGCCTGCGCGCACACACATAAGCGCACACATACACACACACACACGAACGCAGAAACACACGCATATTCATGCAACAAGTCACCACTATATCTTTGTATTTTCAATCATGGGTCTGACAAGATATTCTGAATTCTATAATCTCAGCGATTTCTTCAGAACACGAATATAAAATATTCAAAAGTCTCCATATCTTCTGACTACATTTTCAACGTTTCTCCTGTTCCTTCCATTCTTTCTTTGTTTCTTTTTTTCCTTTCTTCCTGAAATCTTTTCATTTTGTTTCTCCACACATTATTGCTGTCTTTCCTTCTTATTAAATGATAATGCCAATGCTTTCTTCCCATCTCTGTATCTATCAAACACATTTGAATACCATATGGTGACGATATGATAGGGACTACGAAGATGAAACATTGTCAGCATACAGAAGTACACGAGACATTTCTACAATGAATGTCTTTAGCTGTTACAAAAGATAAGAACTAACCGATAGTGCATTCTTGTGAACACACACACACACACACACACACATATATATATATGTATATATATATATGAATGTATGTATGTATATATGTATGTATATACGTATAGATATGTATATATGTACGTATTTATAAACATATATGTATATATATATATATATGAACTTTTGAATAAGTTCTCCACCAATAATGGTGCTTTCATACCGATGGGCTTGGTAAAAATTATTAATTATTAATTGATTTATTAATTAATAAATTGATAATCCTTTACCCATTTAATTTGTAATAATTATATATATATATATATATATATACATATTTGTATATCTGTGAATGTGTGCATGATAGAGTATGTGTGAGTTCATAGGCGCAGGCGTGGCTGTGTAGTAAGAAGCTTGCTTCCCAACCACTTGGTTCCGGATTCAGTCCCACTGCGTGACACCTTAGGCAAGTATCTTCAGCTATAGCCTCGGCCCGACCAAAACCTAGCGAGTGGATTTGGTAGACGGAAACTGAAAGAAGCCTGTTGTATATAAATAGATATGTGTGTATATGTGTTTGTGCGTCTGTGTTTGTCCTTCCACCATCGCTTGACAACCGATTTGTTCGGCCTAAGGCGGTGCCCCAGTATGGCCGCAGTCAGATGACTGAAAGAATAAAAGAATAAAAGAATAAAGGAATAAAAGAATATGTAGAAAGGTTTTGTTGTGTGCAGAAATATACGTATGTGGGTATGTATGAATGCATATAAATGCATAATTTATATATGTGTGCGTAACTGCGTGTGCCTGTGTGTTCAATTGCTCGTATATCAGTGTGTGTATATATTTATATATAAATATACATACGCATACGTAGATACACATAAAATTTATTCCATTTCCCTATAAAGATGTGTGCGTGACAATATATAATTTGCTAATATCTATCCCTATCCTTGAAGCTACCTGGCGTTCCATCAATCTATCCACGCAGCTATCAGTTTAATCTATATAAATTTATACATTATATATAATAATGATGACGACGACGACGACGACGACGATGATGATGATGATGATGACGACGGCGATGATATTCATGATTTTACTTGCCAAAGGGTCGTTGAATGCTAGTTTTATTATAATGATATGTTACATCAAGTCTAGATGTTTATATAAAATTGAAAAAGAAAAAAAATCGAATACATTAAAATATATCCGCAGTGTAGAAATTGATGATGATGATGATGATGATGATGATGATGATGATGATGATGATGATGACGCGGTCTTCCTGACACAGGAGGTTTTCCACTAGAGGCTGAAACAACTAGTTCTTCAAATCCAGAATATCACTGACCACCAGGAGCCTGTGCCTTCTCTCAACTGTCATTCTCTGATCTACAGACATGTTGAGAATAAACCCCTTTCTTTGTTGCTATTCTCACTACTATCATCAACGTTTTCACAAATTTTGTGGACCGCGAGCATTTCTCTCTCCACCTCTTTCTTCTTCAGCTGGAATTTGAAAGGGTTCGTCGATGATAATAATTATAAATGATGTCTCACAATTACCTAGTGGCAATGTGACCAGCTTCACTTGGGAAATGGAGATAATCTGAAGATTCAAGGAGTCTTCAAAGTTGATTTGCTATTAAGGAAAGGGACAGGATTAATTATCTGGAGACAAGTGAACAGACGTGAACACATGTTTCTTATTTAATAGCCATCATCAGCACACCACTTCTTCGATCTCATCTCTAGAGAATTATACGAGGCGAGAATGGAATACATGCATGAGCTAGGTTATTTGCATAATTTAAGCAAGTATTAGCCAAGGGAAGTAATTCAGAGTGGTCTGTGGCATGTATCTGAACCACTCTTAGGCATATATCTCAGCTCATTTTTGTGTTAAGTATGCAAACAACAACGAAAAAACAAATAATAATGATAATGATAATAATAATAATAATAATAATAATAATAATAATAATAATAATAATAATAATAATAATAATAATAATAATAATAATAATAATAATAATAATAATAATAATAAGAAGAAGAAGAAGAAGAAGAAGAAGAAGAAGAAGAAAATGCCATGATGCAATACTAAGCAATGACTCTCATGACTTCTGATATTAACTGATCGGAAGTGTTGTCTTATACATGTTTCGCTTTGGTGTAAAAGATGAGCTACAGCAAGTATTCTGCTCAAAACCGCAGATTAGCTAGTCAGTTACTTGATCTTAATAAGATGGGCATGTCCCTGAGTGGCTGATGATATGTCCTTCTCTAATAGCAAGCATCATAGCCATGTGTCAAGAGAGAGATTCTTGAGGGTAAAAAAAATTTACCCCTGGAAAGATGGGTGCTATGTTCATCATTCTTAAACAACCCTTATTCAGGGACCATTTGAGCAGGATGGTCTACTGAACCTGAAGAAAATTCTAACAGGATCGTGCGTTGTTTATCTTGATATTAAGTCACCATGTCACTTACATATGTTTGTAATGCATGTGCCTAGTGTACCCTTGTCAGATGGATAGACATGATGGGTATAATGGGCTTCGTATATTTGTACCTCAATGCCACTTCGATGGCATGGGCTACTCTTTCAGTCAATAATGATAATAATGCAGTCATCATTTACAAATTAATGTGTCATTGTAACATAAACTGCAGGTTTTTGGTTAAGAGCGTTGAGGTATCCATGTAGAAATGACGTGAAAGAAACAACTGCCTTGATCTTCCTAATTCTAACACAGACGAACCATCTAAGATGTGACTGCGTGGATAGAGGGTCGATGATTGCCCTTAGCCACTTGACTGAAATCCTTAGTTTTTATCGATATCCGGAGGATTAAAACCAAATTTACCAGCATTAAGATTTGAACTCAAAACATAAACAAACTGAACATAGGATATTTCCCGGGAGCAATCAAAATTTTTGCCAATACACGCACGCCCGCGCACACAAACGCGGATACACACACACACAATATATATGTGTATGTTTGTATGTGTGTATGTGTATTTGCATATATGTATACATATATACATACATTCTTACAAATATATATAAAAATATGTAATTATATGGATATATACACCTCCAACTCCTACGTTTCGATGTATTTAAACACATGCACACACGTGCATGCACATGCCCACATACACTCACACACACACACACACACGCGCGTACACAAATATCAGCATTTCATAAATATCCTTTACTTTAAAGAACGAAATTAAATGACATTATTCCAAAAACCAAAATTAAAACAAAAACGAAGCCGTAGCGTTTGATATTTAATATCCACACGAAAGATAAAAATGCAAAAAATAAAAATATTAAAACATGTTAAAAACAAAAAAAAGACGCGAAGAAAACAAAACGAAAAACAAAAATCTAACACAAAGCAACAAGCCAAAAAAAAAAAAAAGACCACACACACGCACGAACACCCATCGCTTGTGTCCCATTTTGTGGGATTTGGGGATTGTTTGAATATGAGACTGTCAGAAGATTATTGTGTTTGGTCATATTTGCTGAAAGAACGATCATTCGGTTGCTGCCAACTGCGATGAATATCATTTTTATTCATGTAGATTCCAAGAAAGTCTTGCAGAGGAAGTTAACTGCAATTAACGAATCTATCAAGATTATGGACAGAGATGTTGCTTCCTTAAGTTTATGCGCATATTAAGCACAAATCTCAAGATATGATTTTCTGGTAATGGCATATAGGTATATATATATATATATATATATATATATATATATATATATATATATAT
>NC_068990.1:68386959-68387647 GCF_001194135.2 Octopus bimaculoides
TATATATATATATATATATATATATATATATATATATATATATATTATGTATATATTATGTATGTATATATACATACATAATATATTATTATGATTATGTATGTATACATGCATACATACATACATAATGTTTGCGTATGTGTACATGTGCTTAGGTATCTATATCTCTAAGTGTATGCATAATGTCGCTGCTTATCATTTTAGGTAATTAAGTTGTATCCTAACGCATTTTTCGTTGTATATATTTATGTCTATATGTGCGTGTGTGTGTGTCTATGCATGTATATTTACGGACTTTTAAGTGTAATTATGTGTGTGCGTGGAATAAGAACTGTTTTGAAAGAGAAGAAGGAATGGTAAGGAAGAGCAAGATGGTGAGTAAATTCTTCGATAGAATTAAGATTTGTGCAGTCAAAAAAATTTCTTTTTCATGAATTAGCCAAGATGAGACTCAATTTAAAATTGATAGACAATAAATATACTAATATAGTATGTTGGTTGTAATTTATTTCATGCCCTTAGGACACTGTCTCAACCCTCCTACTCAAGCGCACGCATAAACAATCAGACACACAAAAAAATACGCATACACGCAAACACACTCTCACGTACACATACACACTCATGTATATGTTTGTTTACATATGTATAACTGCAGGCATTTATATATACATACATACATACATAT
>NC_068990.1:68388194-68389059 GCF_001194135.2 Octopus bimaculoides
TATATATATATATATATATATATATATATATGCATACATAAATACCCATATACACACACATATGTATACATATGCGTGCACATACATACGCATGTATGACCATCACAATAAGCATAGTCAGGCGTGTATAACACACACATGTATATACACATGCTAAAGCACCATAGGAACCGGAGATAAACAAACTCAGACGTGTATGTAAGACACACAAACACAGACACTAATACGCACAACAAATATACAAGAATTCACAACACAGTTTCTTGTCCATACAAGCATACATAAATAAGGAATCACAAATAAACACACACACACACACACACACACACACACACACACACACATATACACACACATGAAGCAGACAGATGAGGCGCTCTTAAGTCTGCCTGGATACAAATATTTATGAATGAAGTTCACACCAATAGTAATTATAAAGTTTACTTGAGCCAAATTTTATAATCAACTAAGAAAAAAAAATTCATCTGTCTAAGGATTACCATTATAATGTCACAGTCATCATCACCAACGACTTCGGTAACATCAGAGGTTATATCGTGATATTAATGCTGATATCCATACATAGATACACACACACACACACACACACACATATATGTGTGCGAGCCCGCACACATATATTTACAAACAGATAGATAGCTTACCATGCATGTATAATTACATAAATATCTAAATATATATGTATTTATTTAGTATTTTATTCAATTGTACGTGAGAATGTGCGTGTGTATGTGTGGTGTATATATGTATATATATTATTTAATGATACACACACACACACGATGTGTGTGAATATGTACATATATAACGAGGATATATATATATATATATATATATATATATA
>NC_068990.1:68389859-68393807 GCF_001194135.2 Octopus bimaculoides
ATCAGCATCATCATTTACTAAAATACAGGATTTATATGTGAGCAAGTACGTCTGGAGGACAGCACATAGCACACAATACAAGCCTGTCCGTTCACCGTACTATCTGACCATAAATTTTATAGACGTTCACTTATAATTCTACTGTTTATTAAATGGTATTTATCTCTCGCTGGATGGAGTACTTTATTTCTTGTTCCTAGCAATAATGCAACAGTACACTATGTGTGTGTGTGTGTGTATACACACACATATATATGTATATATATATATACATATATATATACATTTATGTAGGTATGTATGTGTGTATGCAGGTATGTATCTATGTATGTATATATATATATGTATGTATGTGTGTATGTATGTAAATATGCGTGTATGTGTGTATGTATGTATCGTTTACGAAATATAAGCTAAGAATATAAGTAATGCAGTCATTTATTGCCCAGTGAGCAGGAAATACGTTGTTCAATATCTGACAGAATCTATATCAGAATTTCCTTCGAATTGCAATTTAGTTAATATTACTTTAATTTGTCTTGGCACGAAGACCCCCATATATATGTATGTGTGTGTGTGTGTGTGTGTGTGTGTGAGTACACATCAGCTGTATCGGTATATCAATGAATATTAATTTTCAAAGCATCAGCTAGTACTGCTGGACTATTTCCTGGACTATTTGCAACGCGGTTTCAATTTTAACTTAAAGCCATTGCATTTCAATTACGTCGCTAAATCGCTAAAAGCATAGCTCTTTAGAAGTGTTCTTCATCATTCTCCCATAAAACAGATAGTGAAGTGTATGTCTTCCACTTAACCTGAAACAATGCGTAACACGATGTAACACGATTTTTTCCCTTGAGTAGCAACCGCTATTTCCTGTTTGCTTACCCTTAGAAAGTATGAAAAATGGCTAATTTTCCCCTCAAACTTTGCTTTTGTTACATTCATTCAAATCCCAACGAATCCTTCTCAGCACATGGCTATGATGCTCTCCTACTACTCCTGCTCATGATCAGAGATGCACATATTGTCGGTCACTAAGGGACATGCTCAAGTGATTAAGGTCAAGCTAATGATAAGCAAATCTGTGATACTGACCAGAATATTTGTTATAGTGTTATTGCTGCTTCAGCAACTCAGCGCTAAATCTGTCTAAAATGTAATGGAAAACAGGTAAATTTCAAATCATTGATGTCCAGGTGACAAAAGCTAAGTTTAAAGGGAACAGAAGTCATTTCCTTTGGTTTCTAGATAGATGCAAATAGGAAATACCACTGACCAAAGACAATAAAAAAACATTAAACAGTGTTATCTAATTACAAAATGACGAGGGTAGTTAAAATTGAATAGAAAATCGAGAGCAACCATAATAGTTTTAGATAGATAATAATGTCATGAAGTTGTGGTGGTCGTGAGAGTATTCGGGAATAGGAGTATGTGATGCAGGGTAGCCTGGCTAGTGTCTAAGACCTTGAAATCCAATGTCATTGTATTCAACTTTGAATGACTTTCCTCATTGTTTTGAGAAAATATATAGGCGTAGCTGTAAGGTAAAAAGCTTGCTTCCCAACTACATGGCTCTGGGTTCAGTCCCATTATGTGGAACCTTGGGTAAGTGTCTTTTACTATAGCTTCGGGCCGACCAAAGCCTTGTGAGTGGATTTGATAGACAGAAACTGAAAGAAGCCTGTTGTGTATGTGTGTGTTTTTGTGTATGTGAATATTTGAGTGCGTGTGTGAGTGGATGGTCAGAGCATTGCTGTGGCAGGTCTTTGCTGTGGCAGGTCTTTGCTGTGGCAAAAATGGCAAGTCATTGCTGTGGCAGGTCAGAGCATTACTGATGTACATCAGTTGTATCAGTATGTCAATGTATATTAATTTTCTGTGTTTGTCTCCATCACTTGTCGACATGCGTTGCTCTGTTTAGATCCTCGTTACTTTGCGGGTCGGCAAAACAGACCGCTAGAATAAGTACAAAGCTTTAAAAAAATAAGTGCTAGGGTACATTAATTCGACTAAACGTGCTTCAAGGCGGTGCCTCATCATGGCCTCAGCTTAATGATTGAAACAGAGAAAAAGAACAAATAATGACAAGTAAGGTAACAAAACAATGACAAGATTTCTTCCATAACAAAACAATATCACACATCAGAAGAGAGAAAAATATCTTTCTATCATTCGTTGAGGTGGGGATCCTCACTAAATAATTTAAGATTTTGTTGAAGCCATAAATATTTAGAAACTTCAGGGCGTGAAATAATTCTTTTTATGAATGTTGAATCTCCAAGCAATTAAATATAATAGCATGTAAATATTGGATTGAAAACTCATTGGATGGAAAAGTCGAAGCTTCTGAATTCACGAAATTTCTAAATCTTTATGATATCAGCAATATACAATTCTCGCTGCGAAGAATAAATTTTCTGAAATAGAAAAATTCCAAGGATTGCATTGGTTCAGTGCAGAACGCCTATCATGTATACAAGAGATGTGGGTTCGAAGTTCATGAACTGGGCTCGACTTTTTCTATCTAAAGGATTTTTAACCCAATATTTCCACGTTATTCTTTATAGCTTTATTTGCTTCGAGATTCATCGTTCTTAAAAATGAATTAAGATATTTTTTTCATAGAAAAGGAACAAGAATGAATTGCCCAAATGTTTGCTGCACGTGTTTCCATAACTTGGCAGTTTATTTAATAATGAATATTACATAACTTTACATTATTACACAACTACACCATTTCGTCAGATAATATTTAACATTTTACTTGAAATCTATTAGTTTCAATGTAGTCAGAACGAACATTTAATTGATTCATCCATGCTAATATAACATATGTAGTGTTTATTTACAATAGTTCACAAGAAGAAAATGGTTTTTATTAGGTGATGTAGTGATATAATTTACACAGTTGTCAGTTTTTCGATATATTTAATCTTCAGTAGGATGTAAGGAAATTCATTTATTCCCATTATATACTTTCATAAAAAGAAATCATTCTTTGAATTACTTAGTTCTATATAATATTTGCCCTGGCCACAACAAGATATCACTCTTCTCCTATCCAATTTTTCTTGAGTCTTAGGACTCATACGGTCGGTTATCCGGTTTCGTCTATGTGATCGATATCACAATACACCGCTGGTCCGGTACAGCAGTCAAGGCTGGAAAATTTTAAGGAGTAAGGAAAGTCAATTACATTGGGACCAATATTTGAGTGGTATTTTCTTGACACCGATGAGATGAGTGGCAATGTTGGCCTTGGAGGCATTTGAACACAGAACGTAAAGAACCGGAACAAATGCCTGCTAAGCATTTTGTCCGACGTTCTAACGATTCACTGATATTTTCTCTTGTCTTTACCGGTTCAGTATTTCGTTCTCTAAATCCCAGGTTAACAACCTCTCCAGTGATATCTTTCGTTTCCAGTACGTCAAACCCCTGGCATTTCATTCCTGCTAATGTTTCTGCAGTGGATACGGACTTACAAATACTCAACCTGAACAGTAATAGCAGCAATCTGAGAAGACTTGTGAAGGTCACAGCCACTGCAAGTCCCTTCCGGCTAAAGCATAAAAAAATGTATTGATGTTGCCACTTGAAGTTCCTTTCTCTCATAACTTTAAGTGCTTTCTGTCCAAGTTATACGTTATTAGTTAAACCATCGATGATACTCAAAGACAACATGATCGATACCAATTAATAAATAATTGGAACTATATTTTTACTGGACATCACAAATAGTTTAGAATCGAATTTATCAACGACCAATTAATTTAACGGCTTATTTTAGACACACGCACACACACACACAAATATATATGTATATAATATATAATATATATATACTATACTTGTATAAATATCTATATATTATATATATAAATATATATATTATACATATATAATATATATATATCATAATATATATATAATATATAT
>NC_068990.1:68393981-68399668 GCF_001194135.2 Octopus bimaculoides
ATATATACGCGCGTGTGTGTGTGCGTGTGCGTGTGTATGTATATATATATATGTATATTTAAACATGTACATGTACATATGTGTGTGTATATATATATATATATATATACACACACATGTGCATATATTTATAAATGTGTGTGTGTATGTGTGTATGAGTGTTGCGGCTAGAATGTCGTCTAGACACTTTCTCCTTTCTATTTACATCAAGTTGGCTGTGAAAAGACGTATAGTGATGAAACATCAAATGAAATCAATATATCTTGCCTTAGATATCGATCGGAAAAAGAACTACCGCAAAAAAGCAAAAGAGAAAACGGAAAAGAAAAAGCAATGTGCGAGGACTTAGTTTAATAATACGCCTAGTGCCTGTTTCCACTGTAAGTGAGAAAAAGTCAATTTATCAATTTGTGATCTTTACAGCGGATAACCAACAAGAAAGCTTTAAAAACTGTTTAATTGTCAGATGTAAGCAAGCGCCTCTCGGCACCAACTGAGCTCAGCCACATCTACTAGCATTAGTTACCAGTTACAGCTTACAAGGGAATGTCTCGTCACCAATTAGCTACTAATTGCTGGCGACAAGTTCCAAAGTTATATCTCCAACAACCAATAGTTTAAGATCGTTAATCGATTCAATTTACCGCCATGTTTTTACACGACTTCAAACACTACAAGTAAAATGTAAACACAATGTATGTATATATATATATATATATATATATATATATATAAATGTATGCATATGTGTGCGTGTGTATGTATGTACGTATGTATGTGTGTGCGTGCATGTGTAACAAAACCGAAATATGAACAATGAGAAATATTCATCATAAATGATTTAGTAGGAAGGAACAAGAGCGGGGAGTAGATAAACGAGCAGACAAACGAGAATGACTGAAAGAGAAAGGAAGAGAAGCAGAAAGGGTGTGACACACACACACACACACCCACACACACTGACACACACACACTGACACACACACACTGATACACACACACTGACACACACACACTGACTGACACACACACACACTGACACACACGCACACACATATGTAAGTATGTATATATGAATGTATGTGTATAGATGTACAAAGAGAGAAAGAGAGAGAGAGAAAAGGAGAGTCACATCAAGGAAATGGCAGAAAAACGAGCTTGCAGCATTGTCAACGTCTAGTTATTTTCTTTCAGACCGTAGTATTATTGGCATGATTTCCATCTCCACATTAAAAGCGATGCTGGATATTATGTAACATTTCAAGATGCCAGATCAGTTTTGTAGACATGAAACAGTAAGAAAGTAATGAAGAATGCCAGTTGTTCTCCGTTTTATTATCTTTGATGTACATTGATTTCCCTTTTACAATATTACTCTATCTTTTAAATCCAAAAGGACCATAGACATAAATTAGCAATGTTTGAGCGGTTAGCCATAAAAAAAAGAGACACATATCGAACGATTCTGCTATAAATAAAGAATTCTATATTTCTATCTGCAGAGAATACAAAGACAAGGAAGAAAAAGAAAAGGAAAAAGAAAGAAATAAACAGAAGAGTGAAATATACCTTAAGTTGTATATACTATCTGGTTGTTAGTGATAGACAAGTGATATTAAAAACCACCAGAATCGATGGAGTGACCTTTTTCTATAACTGTCTTTACAGAAGCAGGATGTAAAATTCAAGCTACTATTTGATATTTGACTCTGACCATATCAGTAGTATTCTCCTTGATCAAGTTATAATTTTATAAAATAAATAAATATATAAATAAAGGAACATCCCTGTTCGAAGGCTATAAAGGACACAGGTTCGCGTGTCACATAGCTAGCTAGAGGCGATAGCCTCTTGGAGCTAATCAACGGCAGCATTCGTCCTATTTTTTGGACTGCCATGTTGGCTTGGCGATAACTATTAATAAAGGAACACCATTTCGGGTAATCCATTCTCTCGGGAGTAAGAACCGGACAACTAGGTCGGATCTAAGCACCCCACTTCTTTGTTAGGTGCTTGTCTGCCATTCGGTTTGTAAAGAACAGGTGCATTCAATTGCCTTCGTGAGTCAGTTTTGGATATATTCAGGTTTGAAGAGCCAGGGGTATCTTCTGGAATTGTCTGCTAAACGTTTGCCGATTGTCAGAATAGCTTTTACAAAATTCCTGCTCCGCAAGTGTTGCTCATATTTGCGCCTCCATCCATACTGTTCAGTGGGTTTCCTTCTCGATGAAATTATAGCTAATTTTAGATCTTCAGGGCTGAAAATCTTCACGTGGCTTTTGATTTTACAAGAGCAACAGCTGAGCTTTCCAAGTCGATGAACACCACTGTATGTTATGCATCAACCAAACCCTCCCTCAGCAACCACTTTGATAGTACTCTGAAAGTTGTCATTTTAATCTTTATCTTTTTGTTGTGTCGACGCCCCCAGGCGAAGAAGTAGGCTCTCTCAAGACATATAAATAAGGGTAGTCTGACCGTGGTAGGAGAGTTGAGTAGCAGTCGAGAAGCTGTTGTGTAGCGGTTGAGTAGAGATCATCCGAAGGTGCTAGATAGCAGTAGCTTGAGACATAACACTTTTATATTTATCCTTTCTGAGGCGAATTTTTCAGGTAGTAAGTACATTATTTTGTGGTATGCTGCTGTCAGGTTTTTCTATAGGAATGGATCCTCTCCAGAAATATTTTGGAGTAAACAACGTTTACAAAACTACTTCCGAAAGTACTAATATTTACGCTCGGCAAGATCTGTATCTATTTGTGTGTATCTATATGTATATGTATGTGTGTATGTGTGTGTGTGCGTGTGCGTGCATGTGTGTGTGAATGTTGTTGGTCATCATTCTCTTTTCACTGTGAATGTTTACATCAATATTATCAGCATCATTTCTTACTAAGTCATTATATTTTCTCTGTATGTGTCTGTTTTAGTCTGGTGAGAATTCTAATTGCTGTTCTTCTTTGTTTTTATATAACCTGTATTAATATTTTGATCACGAGTTTGTAACAGAGGAGAGTATTTATGCTGGTGCTGCTACAAATGTAGTGGGAGTTCTTTTCCATTACTCCATGATGATGAAATTTCGTTAAGTGGAACAAATAACAAAATGAAAAAAAAAAAAAAAAACGCATTCAAAAATATCTCTTCAGTGTCTCAAACTAGGAAGGAAAAAATTATAAACAAACTTCCTACTTCCTTTTGTAAAAATTCGTGCGATGCAACACAAACAAACACCGTTTTTGAGAAGAAATCAATATAATTCAATCCAAAACAGCAAAACACGTTAACACGTGTCGCAAATAACAACAACAGTAACAGCAACAGCAATAACCCTTTCTATTATTGGTGCAAAGCCTGAATTTTATGAGGGGATGGGCTGAGTCGGTTACATCGACCCCAGCGTTCAACTGGTACTTATTTTATCGACCCCGAAAAGATGAAAGGTAAAATTAACTTCAGCGGAATTTGCACTCCGAAAGAAATGCTGCTATTTTGTTCAGCGTGATAACGATTTTGCCAGTTCCCTACCAAACTAATAATAACAATGGTTTCAAATTTTGGCACAAGGCTAGCAATTTTGGTGGGCGGGGTGGGTAGTTCGATTACATCGACGCCCCCAAAATTCAACTGGTACTTGTACATCTACTTATTCTATCGAACCTAAATGCTGAAAGACAAAGACGGACCGGACGAAATGCCACTAAGCATTTTACCCGGTATGCTAACGATTGTACCAGATCGCCACCGAAAAATGATGGTCAAGGTGATGATGATGATGATGATGATAAATAGCTATGACGATTTGAAGTGGGAAATCCGAAGGTTGTGGTCAATGAAGAGAGTAGATGTAATATTAATAGCAACTGGTGCACTTGGAGGTATCAGCACTCAACTACCAGCATGGCTGAAAAAGATCGGTGCAAGTGTGAAGGTAGACACAGCGAGATCACTCACAGTCACTTATAATTACTTGTCGATGAAAGACAGAATGGGTTTTACTAAACTCATTAAATTTACAAATCTGTTTATCAACAAGTGACCTATCAAAATGAACTATGTTCTTACTACATAAGAAATTCTTCGAGCCACTGCATGAATAGAATCCAATAACGTGCTTTGAGAATTAGAAAACCAGTGATCCCCTGTTACTGAAAAAACTCCAACTTTCGAAATATACGAAAATAACATTACACTTATTCCCCGTATAGCCACAAAGTAATATCTAGTTTATAATAGCAACAGAACAATACCAAAGATAACCTTAAATTAATATTAATATTGTTTCTAACCAGTACCTTAGAGCTGGAGTAATCTCACGATGAGTCGCCACCGCAAAGCGGTTTTCTTTTTCGGATGAATACAAAATGTGATGTATAATTTGTGCACAACGAAGAGACGAAGTATGTATTCTGTAACTGAATTAACTGACAACAAGACAGAACAAGTCTCAGAACAAGTTGTCTCATGGTTATTTAGTTAAATTCGTAAATTCAAATAACTTTTATAACCAGGAGAGACGCAAGAACAAATATTTGCTTTTGTCTCCGTCGAAGGGCTCTGCTCAAAACGTCTGTGTTCTCATCTCCCCACGGTATACAACCTTATCAAACTTTCAGAAGTCTTCTAAATGACTTTTGTCCAGTGAAACCAACACTAGTTACATTGGTCTCTATTTTCTTGTGATTATCTTCTATTCTCAGTGGTAACTCTGTCACTTCGATTATTCGCTATTACTGTTGTCGTTGACAACATTAATATATTGTATCTTGTATTATCACTACGACATATATCTCTCGTTTCAGAGGTTTTTGTTCTTTATTTTCCACACAAAAAAGGGGGGGGGAAGGAAAAGAACTAAACTATTATCTTACTAAACAGAAGAAAAAGGAATAAAATGTCTCAGAGGATGGAGCCGAAATATATTTTATAAATGACAAGAAGAAAGTTAAACCTCATTCTGAATTAGAAAGTAAAAGCACGAAGACAATACGCTCCATTTCTGCTTAGAAAGAGAGTTCGGCTGTCAGTTAGTGACGAGACTTGATTGTGAGGTAGAATCCTACTTCACAATAAATGTTTCTTTCGTCTATTCTATATAAAAAAAAAAAACTGGTGAAAAAGTATTTAATATATATGAGTGTGTGTGTATGTATGTGTGTATGTGTGTGTATGTGTGTATGTGTGTGCGTGTGTGCGTGTGTGTGTGTGACTATATATATATATGTATTATGTATGTATGTATGTATGTCTGTATGCATTTGTATATCTGTTATGTATATAAGGCTCAAGGATCTGAAATGATGCGTCTGACATTCTCGTAGGTCACTGCTATGACATGTTCGTCTCCAATATATAGTGTTTTTAACAGAGTATGTCCATGAAAATAGTTTTCTCTAAGACAACAAATACAGTATCATGCTCGTCAACAGTGTATATACGTTATGTATGATGCACAAATGTTCATTTTAATCTAATTTTGTTTTAGTTGCGTACATCCTGTTTTATTCACCTCGGCGACTACACACAACATTAGTGAATGCATTAATTCTCTGCTTCCTGCATGGGAGAAACCATGCGATTGATTACACATCACTGACAATACTCAAGGAAGCCAAAACGTGTCTGAAATTCTGGTGAGTCACTCGTAAAGTGATGTTTCCATGCTCCGATATATATATATATATATA
>NC_068990.1:68400475-68401194 GCF_001194135.2 Octopus bimaculoides
AATTATTTTATTAAATTGAAAGAGGTATATTTGATAATGACTGAAGTACAAAATGTCATTCGAAATTTAAAAAGTAGTTTAAAAAGTAATGTTTGTTGTGTTTTTACAGTTTTACAGCTTTCATTCACAATATGTCTGAAATCTGTATATTTACAAAAACAACAGAATGGATATATCGTATTTTGCGAACACTCTTCTTAATACCAAACAATTTCATATGTCGGGAGTTTTGTAAAGTCAAGTAATTCCCTTGTTATTCAGCCTTCTGAAATTAACAGCCAAGATACTCACAAATCACAGCATTGACTAAAAGATATATTGAACAATATAATTTCTGATTTACAAATGACGAGATGGTCGACGTTGGAAAAGTCTGCATCGTAATGTTTCAATTAAGCCTAAACAACAGTACAAAACTTTATTAAGCTTACGACGAAATGGCCCTGTGCGGGCGACGACAACTCGAGATGTAACAGCTACATTAACTTCAAATGTTACCATACCGTTCCACTAGTAGAAAAGAGTCCCTTTGTTGGTTTATCTGATTTATAATGTCAGAACCACAGCTGTGTGGAGCCCGCTTTGCAGCCAGGCAATTTTATGTTCAGTCCTACTGTATGACACCTTGGGCAAGTCTTCCATGTCCCCCGGGCTGACTAACACCTTGTAGGTGAATTTAGTAGATAAAAAACTTGGAAGCAAAGTATATATATATATAT
>NC_068990.1:68401441-68401691 GCF_001194135.2 Octopus bimaculoides
ATATATGTATATATATATATATATATATATATGTGTGTGTGTGTGTGTGTGTGTGTGTGTGTGTGTGTGTGTAAGTGCATGTATGTGTTTGTGTGTCTGTGTTTGTCCCCCAACATCGCTTGACAACTGATGCTGGTGTGTCTACATACCCGTAAGTTAGCGGTTCAGCAAAAGAGACCGATAGAATAAGTACTAGGCTTCCAAAGAACAAGTCCTGGGGTCGATTTGCTCGACTAAAGGCGGTGCTCCA
>NC_068990.1:68401701-68405189 GCF_001194135.2 Octopus bimaculoides
CTTCCAAAGAACAAGTCCTGGGGTCGATTTGCTCGACTAAAGGCGGTGCTCCAGCATGGCCACAGTCAAATGACTGAAACAAGTAAAAGAGCAAAGAGAGTAAAGAGTATATGTGCATATATATATATAGATATATATAGAGAGAGAGGGAGAAAGAGAGATGTCATATATACATATACATTATATATGTATGCACAAGCTTGCTTCCTAACCACATGGTTTTGAAGCGATTGAAGGATGACATTCTGCGAAAGCGACCGTTTCTGTGGATCGCAGAGAATTGGATTCTTCCCAACGACAATGTACCCTGTCACCGAGCTCTCCTCACTCGTGTGTTTCTCGCCAGAAACAGTACGGTATCGTTTCCGCACCAATCCCTATTCGGCAGATTTAGCACCTGCAGACTTCCATCTCTTCCCCCAAGATGAAAATGCAGCTCAAAGGTTGCGGTTGTAACACCGCTGTCGAGAGATCCAGTGCGAATCGCAGAAGGTTCTTGACTCGCTTATGGAAAACGACTTCCAGGCTGGATTCCAAATGTGGCAGGGACGCTAGGACCGGTGGAGTTTTGCGCAAGATGACTATTTGAAAGGAGATGATGTTGAAAGTTAGGTAAATAATTTCTTTTTTTTTATTATTAAACATAACTAGTCCAGGAATCTTTTGATACCGCCTCGTATATAATACTGTAGAAACGCACGCAATGTATTTCTACGAAGAGCGTAGAAATGATTGTACAGTTGCTGTTGAAGATGATGATGATGCGATGGCAACTACAACGAGGACGATGTTGATGATGATGATGATGATGATGATGAGGAGAAGGAGGATGAAGTAGAAGAATAGTAACAGGAGAACGATGATGATGATGATGAGGATGGTGAAGTAAAGAAGTAGCAGGAGGAGGAAGAAGAGAGAAAATAAAAAAAGGTGGATTAAGACAACAATAATGATGATAATGATGACGATGATGATGATGATAATGATGACGATGATGATGATGATAATGAAGATGATTTTTATTGGTTATTTGTTATTGTTGTTGTTATTATCGTTGTTGTTCTTGCTGATGCTGTTGATGCTGTTATTATTTTTGTCCATCCATTTGATGTTTACTCCTCTTATTCTTTCTATTGTTCTCATTAAGATTTTGTGGTTTTAATCGTATAATTCTTTCGGTTTCGGGTGGGTCAGGTGTGTGTGTGTTAGTGTATAGTTGAGTGTTACTGTATGTTTTTTCTGATGCGTGAATGTGCTTGTGTGTATGTGCTCAAGTGTGTGCTTATATTTTGTGTGTGTATGTGTTCGTTTCTTTTTGTTGTTGGTTATATGAGTTTTTATTGATTTTCTTTACTTTTCCAACATCAGCTAGGATAGGAAAAGAGAGATAGAGAGATAGAAAGATAGAAAGACGTGGGAGAGAATAATCTAAAACAAAACAAATAAAGAGAAAATACTGCATGGATGGATGTTATGCAGTATCTAGTTTGATATTTCGCTGATACGTGTTCAAATCCCTTTGATCTCGACTTTACTGTTCATCAATTGGTTTTCGATAAAATTCACACCAGTAATGCTCTTCAAATATTACACAGAAATAAAGAAAAAACATTAAAAAAAAATTCTTTAGTTTGGCAAGTTGTCAAGCGAAGAGTTAAGGACGAAGTTCTTCCCGGTGGAAGAACCAAAATCTCCCTCACCCACCCATAACGTCTTGGATAAGGAAGTATACATTATGTGTAGTAGTCTTAACTGAAGCGTCTTTTATCTTTTACTTGTTTTAATCATTAAAGTACAGCCATGCCGGGGCATCAACGTCTTGGAGCGCTCACTCGAAAAAAATCTGACCTCAGTTCTTATTTTTCTTTTAAAGTGCGGCACTTGTTTTAGCGGGTGACTTTCGCCTAAGCGCTAGTTTACTGGGACGTAAACGAACCAGCACCGTTTTTCGAACAGTGGTGGGAATGGTCACAAAGACACGTGCGCGGTACACACACACACACACACATTCGTAAGTAGGACAGTCTTCCACCGGTCCCATCTTCCAAATTCACTCGTAAAGCTTTGGCCACCCCAGGGCTACGGTCGAAGACACTTGCCAAAAGTGCCATGCAGTGGGATTGAATCGGAAAGCACGTGGTAGCTTTCTAAACCACGCAGTCAGGCCTGCGCCTATATCTAGAAAGAGATAAAAGACGTGATGATCATGGCTGGAACGTCATTAATCATACTTCTACTCGATTAAGACCAGCCTGGTGCTAGCCAACAATGATATATTCATAAATCTGTAGCTTATGTTCATTCTCCACCCAAATCATTAAAGGTTTACAGGGTAAAGGGTAAAGACCCCCTTTGATCTTGAATATCCATGGAATTGCACCTAGAAAGTGCCCCCCCCCCCCGAGGCACAAGTTCGAGCAAGGTTGTTTAGGAAGACTAACGGTCGTCCATGTCTACCATCCTCCCCCCTCTCTTATGCTACCGATGTTATCCAAGAAAATGTCAAAGGCCGGTACAGCTTGGCACCAGTGACGTCACAACTAATTTCTACAGTTGAGAGAACTGAAGCAGTGTGAAATAAAGTGCATTCCTCGAGAACATAACACACAGCCTGGTCTGGGAATAGAACTCACAGCCTCATGATTGTAGGTTCGAAGCTCTAACCACAGAGCCATGCACCTTACATCATCATCATCAAACCATCTCCATCATCACCATCGTATCATCATCATCATCGTCGTCATCATCATCATCATCATCTCTATCATCATCATCGTCCTCACCATCATATCTCATCATCATTATCATCACCACCGCATCATCATCACCCTCATTTGTAACAGCAACCCCAATGGTACGGCCTCCGCTATTTCTTCATTACCGCCGCCGCCACCGCCACCGCCAACACCACCGCCGCCACCACAACAACCCCTGCCCCCGCTCCCACCACCATCTTACCCTCTTCATTTTCTCACCCCTCCTCCGAATTTGTGTTTATTTTCTGATGATTTTTTTCTGCTTTCTTTTTCTTTTCTCACCTATGGCTTCCTCTTCTTTTTCATCTCCTCCTCATTTTCTTGTCCCCCGCCTCCTCTTCATCCTCCTTCCACCCTCTACACCCCTTCCGCTTTGCTCCTTCCATTACTGTTCTCTACTCCACCACCACAACCACCAAGAGTTCCTATTAACTCGCCATCTCCTTCTGCTCCTCCGCCGCCTCCCACTCACGTAGTAACACAAAGCCAGTCTTAAGCTGCTGAAAAGCTTAAACAATTTATCGACCATCAACAGGATTCGTTTATCACTTATTGAGCTGATCAAGTTACTGGCACTGAACTATAAAGGCGGAGGGGAGAGGGTGAAGGTAGGCGATGGTGGTGGTGGTATGGTGGTGGTGGTGGTGGTGGTTGTGGTGGTAGTGGTGGTAGTGGTGGTGGGTGAATGGAAAAGACGTGGTGAATGGAGGGATGAAGGAAAGAAAGCAAGAA
>NC_068990.1:68405348-68408102 GCF_001194135.2 Octopus bimaculoides
GGTGGTGAAAGTAGGAGTTGCAGCTTAGGTGATAGTAGCAGTGGTTATGAAGTGAGTAGCGAGTAGGGCGGTGGTTGTGGTGGTGGTGGTTGTGGTGGTAGTGGTGGTAGTGGTGGTGGGTGAATGGAAAAGACGTGGTGAATGGAGGGATGAAGGAAAGAAAGCAAGAAATAAGGGAAACGCTTATGAATATGAGAACGATGATGATGATGATAATATGATTACGATGATGGCGATGATGATGATGATGGTGATGATAACCATGACGACAACGATGACGGTGATGGTTACGATGATAACAGTAATGACCTTGATCACGATGACAATAACGTAGACGATGACGATGATGTTTGCAGTAATGAGAAGGACTGTGATGATGATGATGATGATGATGATGATGATGATGAGGAGGAGGAGGAGGAGGAGGAGGAGGATGACGACGACGATGATTACGATGATCACAATGGTTACGGTGATGATGATGATTATGATGATGGTGATGATGATGATGATGATGAGGATGATGATGATGGCGATGACGATGATTAAGATGATGATGATGATAACGATGATGATGTTTACGATGATTACGATGATGATGATGATGGCGATGACAATGATTTAAGATGATGATGATAACGATGATTACGATGATGATGATGATGATGATGATGATGGCGACGACGATGATTAAGATGATGATGATAACGACGATGATGTTTACGATGATGATGCTGGTGATGATGATGATGATGATGCTGGTGATGATGATGATGATGGCGACGACGATGATTAAGATGATGATGATAACGATGATTACGATGATGATAATGATGATGATGATGATGGCGACGACGATGATTAAGATGATGATGATAACGACGATGATGTTTACGATGATGATGATGATGATGATGGTGATCCGTACGACGACACCTACGAGTACGATGATGACGATGAAAATAGTGAGAAAGAGAAGAAGAAGAATAGGATCAAAGAGAGGAGGAGGATGGCAACGTTGTGATGATGTTGTTGGTGATAATGATGACGGTCGATAAAATAAAGTACCATTCGCCTAATGACGTTGATGGCATGGACATGTTCCCCTAAAAGATTGTTAGTCTTCTGCCTAAATTAATTAACGTGGCTGTGTGGTAAGAAGTTTGCTTCCCAACCAAGTGGTTCGGGGGTTTAGTTCTGCTGCGTGGCACCTTGGGCAAGTGTCTTCTACCATAGCCTCGGACCGACCAAAGTCTTGTGAGTGGATGTGGTAGACGGAAACTGAAAGAAACCCGTCGTATATATATATATATATATTTATATATACTTGTATGTGTGTGTGTGTGTGTGTCATTGTGTCTGTTTGCTCCCCCCACCGTCTGACAATCGGTGTTGGTGTGTTTACGTCTGCATAAACCAGCGGTTCGTCAAATAAGACCGATAGAATAAGTACCAGGCTTTAAAAAATAAGTATTGGAGCTGATACATTCGACTAATAATTTGTCAAGCATATGCCTCTGCATGGCGGCAGTCTAATGATTGAAACAAGTAAAAGATTTAAAAGAATAATAATAATAAAAGAGAAATCTGGTGCTTATTTTATCAACTGGTACTTATTTTATCGACGCCGAAAATGATGGAAGGAAAACTTGATCTCGACAGAATTTGAACTCAGAATGTAAAGACGGACGAAATACCCCTACGCTTTTCCCCAGGCGTGCTAACGAGTCTGTTAGCACACCGCCTTTGTATACTAGAAGCAACAATAATAATTAGTATTATAACCTAATATTGACGATGAGTAGGCGGCGATTTGGCAGAATCGTTAGCATGCCGGAATAATGCTTAGCGGCATTTCGCTCGTCTTTACGTTCTGAGTTCGAATTTGCTTACCTGTCTGATAAGAGTAAACTAGGCAAATGCATTTCAACCATGAGCACGACATGTTGATCTCATATCAAGATAAACAGCGCATCACCTTGTAGGTGTTAGAATTTTCTTCACGTCCAGTAGCCCATCCCGCTCAAAATGTCCCTGAATAAGGGTTGTTTAAGGATGTTGAACGAAACAGTCATGTTTCCAAAGGTGAATTATTCAAACCTAAAAGAATCCCTCTCAAAACATGGCTATGTTGTTATCCCACTACTTCTAATCGTGATCAGAGATGCACATATCGTCAGCCACTATGGGACATGCTCAATTGGTTAAGGTCAAACAACTGACAAGTAAATTTGTGGTACTGAGCAGAATATTTGATGTAGCCCATCTTTTATACCAAGACAAAACAATGTTCATGATAACACTTCCAATAAATTAAGACCAGAAGGCATGAGAGCCACTGCCTGGACATGGTACTGAATCAAGGCATAGTGCTGCATCAGGACATGGTACTGCATCAGAGCATGGTATTCAGCACGCCGAGTAAAACGCTTAGCGGTATTTCGCTCGTCTTTACGTTCTGAGTTCAAATTCCGTCGAAGTCGACTTTGCTTATTATCTTTCGGAGTCGATAAAATAAGTACGAGTTTAATACAGAGGTCGATATAATCGACTCCTCCCCCCTCCCCCCAAATTGCTGCCCTTGTGGCAACATTTGAAACCATTATTATTATTATTATTATTATTATTATTATTATTATTATTATTATTATTATTATCAGCGTGAATATGATAAACAAAATTGTCTTCTAATGAGAAGATTGTCTAAGATAGAAAAAGAAGAGATTGTGATGATGATGATGATGATGATTGTAG
>NC_068990.1:68408150-68408788 GCF_001194135.2 Octopus bimaculoides
GTGGTGGTGGTGGTGGTGGTGGTGGTGGTGGTGGTGGCGACGGTGGCGGTGTGATGGTACTTGAGAAAATGGTGGTAGAGATGGTGGTAGCGATGATGATAATAATTATGGTGAAGAGGAGGAGGAGGAGAAAGAGAAGGATATTATTTGATGGGAAATACAATGATGATGATGATGATGATGATGCTGATGATATCATTATGACTTCACTAACGTTACCAACACATTCGTTGCCAGAAATAAGTAGCACTTAAGAAAAGATAAGTGTAAAACTAACGCTGAAAAATGTACTAAAAGTAAATGAGGAGGTGGTGGAAAGGGTGAAAAAGAGAAGGCGGGGAGGGAGGAGAAATAGGAGGAGGAGAGGGAGGAGAAATGAGAGGAGGAGAAAGGGGTGGAGGAGAGGGCGGAGAGAGGCGGAGGCGATAGGTTATTAATATGTGTTTCTCTGAAAAAATAAATATTTGGGATAACTCCCTATCATTTGATCCCTAAACCATGGGGATATCATGTTTACTAGAGAAAGAATCACGGTGAATACGGTGGCGGTAGTGATGCTGGCGTTTGTGGAGGTGCTAATGATAACGGTGGTTAGTGTGGTGATGATGGTAGTGGTGGAAATGAAGATGGTGGTGGTG
>NC_068990.1:68410513-68413490 GCF_001194135.2 Octopus bimaculoides
AATAATAATAATAATAATAATAATAATAATAATAATAATAATAATAATAATAATAATAATAATAATAATAATAATAATAATAATAATAATAATAATAAAAATAATAATAATCCTTTGTACTATAGATACAAGGCTTGAAATTTTGGGGTGAGGAGACTAGTCAATTACACCGACCCCAGTGTTTCACTGGTACTTAATTTATCGAGCTCGAAAGGGTGAAAGGCAAAGTCAACCTCGACGGCATTTGAACTCAGTTCCTAAAGGCGGATAAACCATCGCAAAGTATTTTGTCCTGATACAGAAGGACTTAGTCACAAAAGCAACAGTTCTGATTACATCGACGCCAATAAATGGAGAGGTACTCTATTTTATTGACTTCCGAGGGATGAAAGACGAAAAACAATGTTCACCTCGGTGGGATTTGAAGTCTAAACTTCAATAATAATAATAATAATAATAATAATAATAATAATAATAATAATAATAATAATAAGAGCACCACAGCAAACCACAGCACATACCCAAGGCACACAGAGCTGCGCTCGGTAGTGAAGTGAAAGCACGTTATAAAATAAAACTACTGAACAATAATAATAATAATAATAATAACAATAATAATAATAATGATAATAATGACGATAATAACGTTTTCAAATTTGGCAGAAGGTCAGCAATCTCATGGGTACGGGTAAAATCGGTAATATCGACCCCAGTGTTTGACTGGTACTTTTTCTATCGGCGCCGAAAGCATGAAAGACCAAATTGACATCGGTGACATTTGAATTCAGAACGTAAAAACGGGCTAAATGCTTCTAAGCATTTAGCCCAACACGGTAACAATTCTGCTAGCTCGACGCCTTAGTAATTATAATGATAATCGAAAATAAAAGATAAAGATCAATTATGTTTCAACACAATACACTACACGACTTATCGCTAAGACTTCGATCAAGAAAGGTTTCGATTTAAAAGAATTATAAGAAAATGAATTTGCTGAGACCAGATTGGATAAGCGTGGCGACCACCTATATTGATATTCCCTTAAATGGCCAATAGCTGTAGCGAAAGGCAGAAACCCTTTTTGATCTGGATCTACCAAACAGATTTGAATGTTGCAGAAGTAACAATATTAGTGGTACAGAAGTAGGCCATTGTCACTAAATATATAGATTTCTAACAAGGCTAGCAATCCCGGGAGAGGGGATAAGTCAATTACATCAACCCCAATATTCAGCTGGGACTTATGTTATCGACCCCGAAACGATGAAAGGAAAATTCGACCTCGGCGGAATTTGAACTCAGAACGCAAAGACGGATGCAATGCCGCTAAACATTTTCCCCGGCGTGCTAATGATCCTGTCAGCTTCACATCTTTATCGCTATTAAATATATTAAGAGAACAATGTACTATATGTTTTCAGTATATATCATTGTACCAGGTTGTTAGACGCTGTTTGATGTAACATACTCGGGTAGATGACAAATATGACCCGCGTGGTGTATATCTTGAGACATTTGGGTTTCCTTTATTACCCCGCTCTATTAATATCCAGTACCGCTGCCGTAGTCTCCTTTAGAGAGACTTAGAAATATTAATATTTCTATTTTTGAAAACCAGTGGATGTATTCCACTGAATTTAAGTAAATAATCCTTCGTACAGACGGTCAGTAGCGACACCTGCTGGGTTCGGCTGCACTACATTGATAAGAGGCAATACCTCGAAACTAGTCTGTAGATGCCAGACCAGCAAGGAGAAGCGGCTGACCTCCCCTGTTCGAAGGTTATAATGGACACAGATTCGTGTGTCGCATAGCGAGCTAGAGGCGTTGGCCTCTTGGAGCGAATCAACGGCAGCATTCGTCCTATTTTTTGGACTGCCATGTTGGCTTGGCGATAACTATTAATATCCAGTACCGCTGCCGTATTCTCCTTTAGAGAGACTTAGAAATATTTATATTTCTAACTTTTTCTTCTTTTCTACAAATTTCATACTTAACGACCTAATAGTATCAGCGAACCTAATACTGATTGGACTCACTCGTGTAAGACACTACCTTGGAAAAATAATTCGATTACCCAAGCAAGTATATGAGTATATATGAGTATATGAGACTACTGTGTCCTCCCTCATTTTCTAAGACGATACTAATGTAGCTACAGGTAAACTGCTTACTATTTTTAGCACAGCATCATGAGTGACTAACTCAAAGGCTTCCCCGTTGTTGGTGCCAGTTGTGATTTCAGTACTTAACCCATTAGTGCCCCAATCTTTTTTTATTCTTTATTACCAAAAGTCCTTTTTTTTTTGTACAAATTTATCTGATATTAGATATATAAAAAAAAAATTTTATTACAATATTTGAAAGACATTCCAGTTTTCATGACTAACTAAAGATAACCCAGAAAAATACAGGTGTTGCAGAAATATAATGGATTAACCTTCTGGTTGTAAGAACAGGACCATGGGCGCTAATGGGTTACTGAAGATCTGTCATTATTGTTGCTGTTGTTGTTGTTCTTCTTCTTTTTCTTCTTCTTCTTCTTCTTCTTCTTCTTCTTCTTCTTCTTCTTCTTCTTCTTCTTATCATTATTATTATTATTATTATTATTATTATTATTATTATTATTATTATTATTATTATTGAGGTTGTTGTTGTTGCTGTTGTTGTCATTGTTGCAATGTTGGTGTAGGACCCAGCTGCTGTTGCTGTAGTTATCATTATTATTGAAAGAGATGTGCTTTAAACAGATGAAAAAATATAACTTGATATCTTTTCTAAACCAACTAATTCAAAACAAAAAAACAAAACAAACAAAATTAAATCAATTATCGATTAATAAAGTTAAACCGCAAAAAAAAACGTAATAATAGTAATAATAATAAGAAAGGAAAAACAGTGAAATCATCAAATTTAATATACACGTGTGTGTGTGTGTGTGTGTGTGTGTGTGTGTGTGTGTGTGTGTGTGTGTGTG
>NC_068990.1:68413869-68414141 GCF_001194135.2 Octopus bimaculoides
CGATCTTTATTGTCGTTTCTTATGGAAGAGAAAACAGCGACACATATACACACACACACGCACCAAAGAGACAGAGGAACGCAAAGACAGTAAGACACAATTTCACGTATATACTCGCTAAATTTCAACACGCATTGTACACAATATTCACATATTCGCAACCAACCATGTGTGTGTGTGCATGTGTTTGAGCGTCATACTAATATATCCTTTTGTTGTTTACACCACTTGTCCTCGTCTGTTGTTGTTTTTTTTCGTACATTCTCCCATAT
>NC_068990.1:68414169-68414368 GCF_001194135.2 Octopus bimaculoides
ATATATATATATATATATATATATATATATATATATATACACATGCACATACATGCATACGAATATATATGTGTGTGTGTTTGTGTGTGTATGTGTGTGTGCGTGTGTGTGTGTGTGTGAAGGAGGCGCGTGGCTTAGTGGTTAGGGTATCAGCCTTATGATCGTCAGATTGTGGTTTCGATTCCCCAGACCGGGCGTT
>NC_068990.1:68414504-68415080 GCF_001194135.2 Octopus bimaculoides
AGATAGATAGATAGATAGATAGATAGATAGATAGATAGAATATATTACTTGATATTAAATTATGTTATATCATATATATTCGAGTTCCGGACTAAGCGGTGCGTTGTGTTCTTGAGCAAAACACTTCATTCCATTCGGCTGCTGTCCACTCAGCTGTAAATGAGTAACCATGTGACAGAGCAGCCTTCTGATCAGGACGAAATATTGGTCTGCACGCCTAGCCAGCGGGAAATGCTCCTGCTGTGAGGTAGGTTTACATGGAAACCTCGACAGGAGGAGATCCAGTTTTGCTTCGAAGATACCTGTATCCAGACCATGCAGATCTCACAGGAATTTTGGAAGGACATTGAAGAACCATGGACCATTGAAGCCCAAGCTTCTGCAGTATCTGGTCCTGGGTTTTGATGGTGATGGTGGGATCTTTGGCACTATGCAGTGGCGCCCTGTTCTGGTGTTTGTGTAACTTTCAATATCAAATTTTGGTACAAGGCCTTCCGGGATTATATATATATATCTCTCTCTCTCTCTCTCTCTCTCTCTCTCTCTCTCTACACACACACACACACACACACACAC
>NC_068990.1:68416818-68419590 GCF_001194135.2 Octopus bimaculoides
TTACAAAGAATAAGTTTCGGTGTCGATTTATTCGACTAAAGGCGGTGCTCCAGCATGGCCGCAGTCAAATGACCGAAACAAATAAAAGTATAAAAGAATAAAAGTATAAAAGAATAAAAGTATATATATCTATATATATATATTGGTATAAATACATATCTACGTATATCTATGTATATATTGGTATATGCATATATAAGTATATATGTATAAGTGTAGAGTATAAAGTATATATATATATATATATATATATAACCTACACGCATACATGTATGCATATGAACATATGAATATGTATATATATGTATATATACACACAGATACATGTGTATATATGCAGAGAGAGAGAGAGAGAGAGAGAGAGAGAGAGAGAGAGAGAGAAAGAGAGAGGAGAGAGAGAGAGAGCTATGGTCTCTCATACTGAACGTTAATAGGTAACATTAATATCTGAACTTGAATATATTTTATACATCGCATCACACATAAATTTTACCTGAGCAAATAGGAAACAAAATATTGTTAATTTGTTTCGTCATTGAACTTGAGAATGGTATAAGCATCACGATTTCTCATTTACTTCTATAAAATATATTATTCGAATTCTTTCATGTCTAACAAAAAAGTATTTCACTATAATAACGTTCGTTGTCTTGTTTCATCAACTATAAATATTATTGTTGTTGATCAGCTTCAGATTTTCTCTGATTGAAGGGACTTCACAGGAAAGACATTATAGTTATTGCCAGTCGAGAACGTGTATTTCTGGCTCAGTAGCCGTCATCAGGATGACAAATGTCCGACCTTATCTCCAGTGGCCAAGGGACTTAAAGATATAAAAAAAAAAGGAAACCACATTTATGACCAAGATCATTTACATAATTTACAATATTTTCACAATGTTATACATTTTCCAAGTAATTCACATATCACTTCTCCATTAAGTGCACTGAAATCAATAACAATCTGACGGTGTAAAATGAAACCTATGTTCCAAATTATCTCCAATTTTTGATGAACTACAGAAGTGTTATCCTTGTAGCAGTATAATTCCTACTTAAATTGTTGAATACGTCAGCATTAAGTTAACTTTAGTCTAATTGAATTAGCATAAAATTAACATATAACATGTTAGCATTTGTTAATATATTGCATCTGTACAGCGGTATAACATTTGCTCTTGCATCACCGTGTTAAAGTTTGTTTTACCATGATACAGGGTATATCGCTATTTCATAGTTTACACTGGCAGTATTGTATAACATGGCATAATGTCAAAGTTACTTATAAGTCACTGTGCCAACATTTTTTTTTTTATTATAGGCTTTTAAGTGTTTGGATTTTGGTTCATGGTTAATGTTTATTCTATCAAAATTTCGAGTGTTTTGTTAGTAAATGTTGTTGTTTAAACCAGGTTCAACAGACAGACACTTAATCAAACACATTGCAGTAGTGACCATCGCAAGCATCAGATAGCCAGATAGCAGAGTTGTCAGCCCGATGAATGGCGTGCTTAGCAGAAATTGTTTCGCTCTCCTGCCCTATGCGTTTAAACTCAGCCGAAGTCGTCTTTAGCTTTTATTCTTTCAATGTCGATAAATAAAGTACCAGTCAAATACTGGAGTGGATTCTTTTCTCTCAGTTTATTTTTTCAGGAAGAAATCGATTGTGGTTAGCCCTGGGGTGGGATGGGCTCATCCAGGCTTAAAACTAACCAAGGTGTACTGTGTATCTCGAGAGGAGGAAAGATAAAGCATCTCAGATAGAGTTTTTACTAGGATTACATTATATATTGTGGAGATAAAAAGAAATAATTTGATAGAGATTTGACTGTTATTTTTAGAATGGTTCAGCGACCATAGACCATATAGAGGCTCATTTGCTGCTTTTTGTATCAATATCTGCATGTGTTAACGTTATAGTCCTCAAATTACTGAAAGCCATAAAATATGCAATAAAACTAACCGTACAGTTACAGTATAATGATGTTTTGCTGTCAGCCTATAAGTAATCAAAAGTGATCTGGTCGCGGCCATCTCATCTTTTTTTATTTTTTTATTTTTTTGTCAGGGATAGTTCCTAAGACTGCATTATCTAAAATGTCCTTCGATGATATGGTGTGACTGAACATGTATTATTTGTCTTAGATCAAGCAATTGCCTGCAGACATCCTCATTGTTTCGAGGTACTTCAGAGTTGTCATGGTTACTGTTGAAAGACATTTATCTGTGTCTACATTTTCTACATCTCACGGTTTATATTTATATGTTATTTGGTTCAGTTCACCGCATTCGTGCTATGTCGGATTATTGCAGTAGTTTGATATCTAACCATCAGTTTGTCTGTCTATCTATCTATCTATCTATCTATCTATCTATCTATCTATCTATCTATCTATCTATCTCAAAAGCTTTCGAATCAATCAAAAGCTTTCGATAGGGTAGACCATCACTACTTGGAAGCCGTCCTCATAGCGGCTGGTTTCGGTCCCGTCTTCCGCGGTTGGATCGCTGCCTTATACAGCGGCATCCGCTCGGTAGTTCGCGTAAACGGTCATCTATCCAGACCTTTCGGCATCATGCGTTCGGTTCGTCAAGGATGCCCCCTCTCGGCCCTTCTGTATGTATTGACTCTTGAACCTCTACTGCGGAAGCTGGCGACGCTGAGGGGCATCCCACGAGAGCTGGGATGTGGGACGAGCGTGTCTGCATACGCGGACGACGTCACCGTCATAGTGTCGAGCCAAAAGCACATCGAGCTGGTCGGCGAGAGACT
>NC_068990.1:68421329-68425315 GCF_001194135.2 Octopus bimaculoides
AAAGTTATCTATCTATCTATCTATCTATCTCTCTTTCTATTTAATCTATCTTTCTATCTATCTATCTATCTATCTATCTATCTATCTATCTATCTATCTATCTATCTATCTATCTATCTGCCTGCCTACCTATCTATCTACCTACCTACCTACCTACCTACCTACCTACCTACCTACATACATACATACATACATACCTACATACATACATAGATACATGCATACATACATACATTCATAAATACATACATACATACCTGCCAGCAATCTGTCTCTCTCTGTTACTGCATGTATGTATGTATGTATAAAGGAGAAGCAGAAAATGTCGATTCAGAGAATCGTGCAGCTATCTCAGAAAGCTCTCCTCTTACGGACTCGGCTACCAGTCCACAAGAAATCTAATGATTGTCTATGTGACTGAAAATCCGGAAAATCCGAGCATTTGCATCATTTCATTATGCATAAGGTCGTAATGCTATTGAAGACAAGTAGTTAAATATATATTCACCTCTCACATCTTTTGTTTTTATGTTTATTCTGTTGGATATATCTTCTGTCTAAAAACTTAATTTCTTCTTTCCTATTCGCTTCTTTTATAGTGATGGCGTTGTTGACTAACTAGACCAGTTCTTGCTTGTCGTTTAATTTCTTCCTTTTCTCTTCTGGTGGCTTCGATGGTTTGGTTCCGATGATGATGGAACACCGCCAGTTGTTCCGTTTTCTAGATCGTGTTAAAAACGATTTAGGATAAAGTCCTTTGGCTTTCAATATTGTTTTTGAGTTGATCCTTGTATCTTCGAAGAGGGCAACAACGTGGTCTTTTCCATGAAGTGAGCTCGTTGAATAAGACTTGACGTGAAAGCCTTGGCTCTTCAATTCATACTACATGTCCTAACCATTGAAGACGGTGTTTCATGATCAGCGATTTGATGCTTTCACTGTTGGCTTTTTCCAGGACTTTGTTGTTGGACACATAACATTCCCATTTGATGTTCAAGATTGAATGAAGCGTTCTAATTTTTAGACGTCACGACAATATAGAGTCCAAGTTTCGTCGTTATATAGCTCGGCCCGAAACTATAATAGAAGACACTTGCCCAAAGTGCCACGCAGGGGGACTGAAGCCGAAACCTTATGGTAGGGAAGCATGTTTTTTTACCACACAGCCCCGCGTATACATATATTTGTATAATAATACAAATGATATGTGAGCATATGCATATATACATACATATATCTACATACCTACATCTACTTGTATATATAGATGCATATCCGGGTACAGGACGTCAAAAAAAACGTGGGCAAAAAAGGAACGGGAACATAAACAAAGCACAAAAATGTTTTTAAAATGAAAATAAATGACAAAATGCCATTAGCCTCAAAGAAATTAAGTTGCAAAAAATCTTGTACAACTCATCAAGAATAAAACGAAGCTATAAAATTAGGAACAATTGCAGCAACAACGGCAGTGACTGCAGCAATATATATATATTATTCCTAATTTAGGTACGAATTTAATAAAAGCGGGAAATATCACAGCAACCCCGCCATATTTGTACTAGCTTGCCTTATATTTTTATCTGTTCTAGATTGTATGATTTATTTATCTTTTCATATAAGTTCTGGAATATTTATTTATGTATTACTGACTCAAGTTATTCCGGTCAAGAATTGTCGTCACAATTCTCATTCACACGATTTTCTTGTAAGAGTCTTTAAAGAAAATAAACTTGAAATATATTAGCCAACAGTATATAGAAGACTATTAAATGTGACTATCTTTTTCTACAAGCAAAATATCACGTAGGAGTTGACACCGTTACGTGGCTCCTCAATTTGCAAGAAATAATAGCCAAATAACCTTTATATCTTATTCCATCACCAAACAAAAAAAGTGGGTGGGCAAGATGAGTCTAAAATTGAAGACTGGCTAAAGGGGAAATGGTTTAATGATAAATATTGTAGAAAGATTTTTAACGCTAAAAAGAGCAACTACAACTCCATCTGGTGTGAGATAAATATTGAATACAGTATATATTTTACAGGGGACATGACACTTTTCTCCCCCATTTTTCTTTTTCCTTTTCTGTTTCCTTTTCCCCCCTTTTTCTTTCTCCTTTTTCTTTTTTTCCTTTTTCCTTTTTTTCCTTTCGTTTTCCGGTGCTTCACCCTTACTCGTTTTCTTGTAATTTCTCTTTTTCTATAGTCCTATATTAGCTTGTATATGCCATCTGAGCACAGTCTGAAGATTGCATGAAGGCAGCAGACATTTTACAAAATGTTGTCTGTGTCATTTTCATTGCATGAAGCTATAAGTAGCCCAATACTATAAACATGTGTGTGTCTGTGCTTGCGCGCGTGTATATCAGAGAGTAATAAATTGATTGAAATATATATATACACACACCACCCACTAAGACAGAGAAAGAGAGGTGCAGCTACAGGTATAAGTAAGAGCAGAGATAAAAGGTGCGATAGTGAGAGGGAAATAATAAACGAAGAAGTGGAAGGAGATGAAGAAGTGGAAGAAGAAAAAGAAAAAGAAGAAGGGGGAGGGAAGAAGGAAGAACTGTGAAACGGATGAAAAATTATGTTCTAATGAGTAAAGATTCGTTGATTATTACTCAACTAAAATTAATTAATTCGATTAAAGATTTAATTCCATTTCCTTCAACTTAATTAGCAGAAGAACAGCTAGAAAGTCTACTTACGTAAAAGAACTTCACTGGCTAGCACTCTATCCAGGGAAACGTGTGAGTGTGCGTGTGTATGTGTGGATGTGTGTTTGTGTGTGTGAGGGCGTTCGTGTGTGTCTCACAACGCTATATCCCGAAGAGAATCAACGCTCTCTTTACCTCAATGATCCATCACCTCACGCTGATTAACACTACTCCTCGCTACCACCAGATATGTATGTATGTATGTATGTATGTATGTAGTGGTTGGCACAGTGTTCCGTTATTAGGGCCACAGCAGGTTCGAATGCTGTAAGTGGTCCTGCTCCGTCTAACAGATACTTTCAATCCGCTGTAGAGTCAACTATTATGTACAGCTTCATTTTGGTGAGCTTAAGAATTACCATCAAATGCTTCAATTCTTCACTCCAATGCACATGCGCGCGCACGAACACGCACGCACGCGCACATAAACACAGACGCACGCACACACACACAACGCGCGCATGCACACACACACACACACACACATACACACACACACTGTTCTTGAATTTCGTCCTTGTTTCTTTTATATGTTCGTCTTAAATCAACAATCGTAAGACTTCGTTTTGTTCCTTTTTCGGCCTTGGCACTATTCACAGAAATGATCTCATGTTTTCTAGCGCCGAAATCGTAATAACTTAAAATGAAAACATGGCCGAGCAATTGTCTGTTGATTGATTGCCTTTTATTTTCATTGTTATATATATAATTAAAAGTCACATATATGCCAACTGCCAACACAAAAGCGGTGAGCTAGCAGAATCGTTAGCCTGTCCGGACAATAAATGCCTAGCGGCATTTCGTTCGTCTTTATGCTCTGCGTTGAAATTCCACCGAGGTCGACTTTGCTTCTCATCAATATGGGGTCGATACAAAACGTACAAGTTGAACATTGGAATTTATCTAATCGACTTACACCCGTTCCCGAAATTGCTGGCCTGGTGGCAAAATTTTATATATATATTTATGTGTGTGTGTGTGTGAATGGTAACTGTGTCATCGAATGGTTCGAGGGTCCTGATGGAATGTTCGCTTTTCTGTCTTACGCTGTATTTTTAAATGTCTTACGCACCTTCGTAGCTAGTATGGCCAACTTTATATACAGGTAGTGTGACTATGTGTATATATGTGATTGTATCGAAAACTCATCAATGTTATGACTGAAGCTGTTATTGCGTTAAAGTCTGCAATAATCAATGCTACAGAATGCTAGAACACATATTGAAATGCAGAAAAATCATTAATTTGTTCGACAAATAAATC
>NC_068990.1:68425708-68428701 GCF_001194135.2 Octopus bimaculoides
ATACATACATACACACATATATACGTGCACACACATCTAGATATGCATGCAAACACACATGCATGATGGTGTATAAATGGATGAACGTATATGGCGTTGGATGGAATGCCTCACATTTCAGCTCAGTGTATCATGAGTTCAAAACCTCAGTTTGTGTTATCGGAAAATGATAGGCCTCCGTACCTCGGCCGAAAAACAAAGAAGACAAAAACAGAGAGACCGAGCGAAGTAAGCAAAAAAAATCAGGTGATAAAGTGTTCGAGAAATATCAGCTTAACACTTCGTATCGTCTGACATTCCTGCAGAACTTCATAAATGTGTGTGTGTGTGTATGTGTGGCGTGTTTGAGAAGATAGGTTGACATGATATTGAATCTTGCAGCAGGAACCATATGACCTTAAATGCAACAAAAGCTATGCCAAAACAAAAAGAAATACATTAAAAGTTACTGAAGAAAATATAAAATGTATAGAGGCGAGCGAATTGCATTTTGATTACTTACATACTGACATTCACTCATTCACACCGCTTTACACCTACCTACCTACCTACCTACCTACCTACCTACCTTCATACATACATACTTACATACATACATACATACATACATACATACATACATACATACATACATACATTCAGACTAAATTTAATAAAATATTAAAAAAATTTATGAGTAAAGTATACTTTTCTCATATTTGCACGACTAAAAGCACACACTCCCATCACACATTCACTCTGTCTATCTATCTATCTATCTATCTACCTACCTATCTATCTATCTATCTATCTATCTATCTATCTATCTTTCTATCTATCTATCTATTTGCCTGTCTGTCTGTATATAAATATATACGGGTTTAGATATATAAACATATACATACACACACGCATGTATGCATATATGCATGTATATCCATGTATCAATATACATATATATACATGCGTATACACACACACATGTATGTATAAACCAAGCCAACTGTATCTCATATTAAACATTTTTATGGTGTATACGTAGTAACACTTAAACGCTGGAGTAGTACTTGTGAGCTAAAAACCTTACGTCAAGAGAAACACTAAAAATATAATTCGAAATGAAATTCAATGTTCTAATGTGGTGCTTCTCTCACAAACGCATACGACCTCTGCTTTCTCCTACCCCACAGAATAATTGCGAATCACATTACATTCATATTATACTTTCTACACCGTATAGCTGACAATATTTTAGAAGTTAAACGGTTTTAGCATTGTATGTCTCCTTTGGCTAACACAGATTGCAAAATATATGGCTGCAGAAGATATTCATTAGTGACTGAATAATTGATAAACAGGCTGACTGAGACACAGGACGAGTAATGTAGGTTATAGCAAAGACTGAAAGTGATCCTCTGGAATTATTTTAAAGAAAAAGGAAATTTTGTTTTATAGATGATTAATAAATTTACATATTGTCTGTTGTATTATGTTACTGCGTGTGTGTCTGTGTGTCTGTGTGTGTGTGTGTGTCTGTGTGTGTGTGTGTGCGCGCTTGCTTGCAATCACTTAGGTAGTAAAACAGTTAGAAGGAATCATGCTACAAGCTACGAGGTCATGCGATCCTACATACCACACACACACAAGCACACGCGCGCACACACACACACGCACACACGAACACGCATATACACACAAAAATACATGCATATGTACATATATAAATATACATATACATAGATATATACGAATACATGTATGTATATATGTACATATATATTTATATGGATACACGTCACGTGACCGGTGTTCGGCCAGGCCTGACCTTTCTCTTTTGGGGCGGCCGTTGTGCGTGCAACATCGTTATTTCTCCCTGTGCCTGTGAAATCTTGTATCCCGGCTGTAAGGCCCTATTTCCATATACGCCAGTTTAATTTTATTCGTCCAGTCGAAAGACATCTGTTGTCATGTCCTGTTATTTTTCCTACTGTATTTGTGTAACATTGTTCGTTTTTTTCTGTCCATGTTTTTGTATACATTCGCTGCTTTCTTCGAAGGAATCTAATGCTCTTAGCTTAATTTTTCCTTGGGGCTGACCAGATTGGAGCAATATCAAGAATAACCAGCCGAAATTGCATAGATAATCTGGATCTCGACTGAAGAGAAAAAGCTCCTAATGGCGTGTCCGTTTCTTTGTATCGTCTATCTGTGTGTTTTGTCCCTTTCTTGTATCACCTAACTGTCTGGATGTTTAGCGTTCTTGTCCCATTCTATATATTATATATATATATATGTGTGTGTGTGTTTGAGTTCTACTGATTCTGTTTGTACATCCAAAGACACACATGTTCACATAAGCACATACATATAAGTACACATACATGTACAAACAGATACATTGATAGATAGAGTTATATCTGTTTACATACGACATCATTAATCACAATAGCTTAGAATACCCGTAATATAGCTTATCTCATTTCATGACAATGTCTCTCTCTCTCTCTCTCTCTCTCTCTCTCTCACACACACACACACATACACACACACGTGTGTGTGTGTATGTATGTATGCATGTATTCATGTATGTGTATGAGTATATATATACATACATACATATACATGAACGTATAGGGACTAATATTTTATGAAACTATGCAATAACCACTATAATTAGCATATCTTAATGGCAATAAATATTTGTTTGATACATAGCTGATCTAATTACAAGATAACCATGTGCCGATAAGACTGATCTGCATTCAATAGAAGTAATTTATCTTGAGGAAACTATTCTGTTTGATATGTGTTTGATCTCATTCTATGACAATGTTACCAACCAACGTGACTCGTATCTTTATATGAATAATCTACGTTCAACGTGAATTGTCTATCTTTATAACAAGACATTAACTTCGATATGGCTGATCACACTTTATGAAAACACTGCGATATACCGATGAGGTAACTTATTTGCGCGTTTATGAAGGATGCTGCATGCTGTGAAGTATCCT
>NC_068990.1:68430096-68431812 GCF_001194135.2 Octopus bimaculoides
TGTGTGTGTGTATGTCTGTCTGTGTGAGTGCTTAGGTGTTTACGCGTTTGTGTGTGTTGCTTTTGTGTGTGAGCGTGTGTGAATGGTTTTTGAGCGAAAGTGAAATAAGGAAGAGCAGTAGAGGATGTATGTAAAAGATAGAAAAGGAGGAAATGAAGTGAAAGATAGAGAGAGTGGGAGAGAGAGAGAGAGAGAGAGAGAGAGAGAGAGAGAGAGAGAGAGAGAGAGAGAGAGAGAGAGAGAGGAAGAGAGAGAGAGAGAGAGAGTGAGGACTAGTGATATAGAAATATAGAGACACAGAGTGCTAGTTCCCATCTGCCTGCTCAGGCAATGTTATGTATCTCCGCTCCAAGATATAAACGTTAGTAGATTCTTGCAGATTATTTATTGATTTGATTAAAGGGGTTATATTTTACTGGACGTTATAATTTATAGCTTGAGACCCTGTGATGAAACGGAACGCAAACACACACACACACACACACACACACACACACACACACACACACGCACATTTATATATGCATATATGCCTATGTATGTGTATACTCCACATACACCAAGAGAAATGTTATTTGCATTTTACTATCGGCTTAGTCGTTTTAATAGTTCTCCATTTTACTATGGACATAATCGTTTTAATTCTTATCCTTAATAGATTTAAGAGGTTTATCAAAGGCTAATAAATTTGTGGTATCTGCCAAATGATATATCATAAAGAATCTAACCAAATGATAGAGGTCATTATTTTAGTGCTGCAACGGGTCTCCGATAGAAGACAGAGTTCAAAAGCTTTCCTATTTGGTTTCAGTTTAAATATATGATCGAGTAACGAATGGTAAGTAGGTGTAACGAATGCTGTGTGAAGAAATTTTGTGAGCTAGTGTACACTTCATATATGAGCGCAAGGCAGCGTTATATGTTGGATAAATACATTTTCTACAAAGTGTGTAGCTCGTTGGCTAAGTTATCAAGGAGGAGACTAAGCAGCAATCAATGGTTCAATATTGACGGATATTTAAAACGTGTATTGATTGCAAGAAAATAGAAGTTTTGGAAGTATTTTGTAATTATTGGCAAAGAAATATGGTGATGGAGCGGAGAACAGAACACGAGAGCAGCTAGATAATATGGTAAAACGGCAGAAATTCCAGTACAGTGAACTATATGTCTTTGAATATTTTGTTCCATAGCTCTTTGTTCTGAGTTCAAATTCAGATGAGGTCGATATAAAATAAATGCAAGATATGTATAGGGGTCGATACAATCGACTATACTATACAATTTTTGTGGCTTTGAGCCAATGCGAAAATCATTATTTGTGCATTTTAGCTTCAGTTTCTCGTCTGTGATGCAGCTTTGTTTCCTCCTGCGTTTATATGTATGTGTACATACAAACATACATATACGTATATACAACATAATGTGTGTGCTTGTATAATGTGTGTGCATGTATAAAGACATGCACACACACACACATTTTATCATATGTGTGTGTGTGTATACTACACATGTATATTTAGAAATTCTGATGAAAACCTTGGGAGATCTTTAAGTGCAACATTAGAGAGGTATCGTAAAAGTAGAAGAGAAAAATTATAAGCGAAAGGGAAGTGCTTCCTCCGTATTCGAACATATATATATTTAAGTATTTGAATAAATGAATATAAAGGTAAATGTAACTATATACATACATAAGCACACGCATTTAGTTAT
>NC_068990.1:68432255-68433455 GCF_001194135.2 Octopus bimaculoides
TTTGGTTTTGTGAGTTTAATGAATATTGATCTTTACGCTGCGCTTTTAAAGTAGTCATACTCCTCAGACGCTTTCAGGTAATATGATACTGCTATAGACCCACTAGAAGAAGTGGTACCGTCAGAAGTGGTTGAAGTATCGATGCTTTCCAATCGACATTGTTGATGTTGAGGTCACCCAGGGCGTTCGTTTGTCGAACGTTGGATATATCTGTGTCTGTCTGTCTAACTTTCTCTCTCTCTCTCTCTCTCTCTCTCTCTCTCTCTCTCTCTCTCTTTATCTATCTATCAGTTAGTCTATCTATCTATCTATCTATCTATCTATTTGTATATAGATATTGATTTAGATGTTTAAAGTTAACTTTATTGCCGGCGATAGAAGCATTGACAAAAATATTATTTTGTCCAGTATATCATAGGTATACTGAGACAATGATATTAACACAGAACAACGATAACAGGGTTGTTTATATCTGACCAGATATCAGCTCTAATGTCGTTTCATAACTTAAGTGGAATATTCTGAAATTTACGAGCGTAATAAATAAAGACAAGCACGTTCAGAGTTTTGGATTAGGCATTCAATGGCTGAACCTCTTAGGTGAAGTCATGATTTTCGACCCACCGAGAGTGTGTTTGATTAGGCAGTAGGAACTATGGTATTAATAAGAGAAAATTATATTTTTTAGAAATCCGAATGGTAAATTCAGTTTCATATTATTGTATAGTACTGTATGCTGTTAATTCAGTAAAAAATGTGTTCAAAGCAGAGACAGAGAAGATTTTACGTGCTAATCTCTTCAATAGTGTCATCGTACCTGCGTAATTGTTCGAAAGTTAAAGATGGGGTACTTCGAAGTAAAAAGAACTGAATTGGCTACGACACAGAGTGCAATAGAAAGATCCACGTTTAGAGATATCATTGTGCGAACATATCCGAGACGAAGTAATTCGAGAATAGAGTGAAGTGACACGTGAGAATAGAGGATGTTGAAGTTCCACTAAGCTGGACATGTTGCACGGGTCACAGACACGAGGCGAACATGTGTGATTGTCGAGTTGAACTCAAAAGAGCTCAAGATGCCACTCGGAAGATCCCCAAAGCGATGGGAGGACGACATCAAGAAACAGAAGAGAACAGCACAGTCAAGGGAAAAATAGAAATACATTGTGGTCACCGACAGTCTGGTGGATATATATA
>NC_068990.1:68434684-68445760 GCF_001194135.2 Octopus bimaculoides
ATATATATATATATATATATATATATATATACATGCATACATGCACACATCTATATATGTATATATAAGCACACATAAATATAGATATTATTATAAATGAACATATATAAGTAAAACACACATATATAAGCATACATATATACTTATAAATATAAATGACACTACAAAATATATAATATACATATATAAATAGACATATACATACATATACATGCATACGTATACACATATATGTATATTAATTCTATTACTCATTTATATGTCTAAGCTGACTTGTATAATAAGACTAGTGTCTTATCATTCTTGGTTAATTTGATTGGTTATTGGTGTAGTTTGGTAGAATTTGATTTCGTTAATTGAAAGTTTATCGATAGTTTTGTTCATGGGGGTTCGAAACGAATTTATTGGATAATGATATAGCGTTATTGGTTCCACTAATTTGTTTATTGAGACTTGGTTGCGTACAGTAGCACATAATAAACATAAACACATACACATATACAGTTTTATACATACGTGTGGATATATGGATATATATACGTACTTGTGTTTAAATATTCGCAGTTTAATAAAAAAAATCACAAATTTACATTGATTAACGCTACTTTCTTCAACATAAATCACACATACGTAAATATTTACGTGGGCACATATACACACATATATACACACACATAGACACACACACAGATGTGTATGTCATTATTCAATTTATTTCAAGATTTCTTGCCAATAGAGAAAGAACCGGTTTCTAACCTAGATTCAAGGTTCCTTCACTGGAATTTCAACATCAACCACAGCGTATTTTCGTTTGTATATATGTATGTATGTATGTATGTATGTAAGTATGTATGTATGTATGTATGTAAGTATGTATGTATTCTCATGCATATACCTACATATCAAGATGTGCTCATATATATTTAAATGATAAACTTCTGGAAAGTTTTACAGATTTTTACAGTTCCAGTGATAGACTGGATCTGTAGTCTTCGAATTTGCTTTCTCCTTTCTGGTTTTGAGAAGCCTAATTTCTTAAGATTGGTATTTAGGTAGTGTGTTACATAACCCAGGACCCCAATAATTACAGATATAAATCTGAACTTGTAATCTGGATAGAGTAACTGCAGATTTCTCGATAGTTCAGCATAGGTGTTCTCTTTTTCATTGATCTTCAACTTTATGTTAACATCCACTGGGCAGATAATTTCCAAAACTGTGCACAGTTTCTCCTCTCTATTCCAAATCATCATATCAGGCTTGTTGTACTTATATTTTATAGAGGTCTTCACTGGTACATTCCACCAGTATTCCTTTTCATTATGAATGGCTATGGCTTCTACCATATTGTGGATTTTTATTTCTTTGTCCTCGGGATTATCCTTCCGACGGTTTTCATCATAGAGTGTCCTAGCTACAACGTCATGTCTCATCGGTAGATAATATCGTGATAACATTTTCGGACAACTGCTTATGATTTGGGTGATATCTTCAGTGTGAACTCCACGAAGTCTGCATCCGTTGACATATTTTACGGCTTTTTCCTCATCTCTATCCTTTTTATGCATCAGGTATTTGGTTGATATTTCCTGTTCCTGGAATGCAAACGCATACCCTTCAAAGTGGGAGATAGTAATCCGGCTATTCGTCCATGATAAACTGCTTTGATGATCGATGTTACTATCATCACAGAGCTTTCTACTAACATAGCCATGCATGGTCTTCAGTATGTATGTGTGTGTGTGTGTATGTATGTATGTATGTATGTATGTACGTACTTATGTACTACTTTTCCTACATCTCTGTCCTTTTTGTGCATCAGATATTTGGTTGATATTTCCTGATTCTGTATTGCAAACGCATACCATTGAAAGTGGGATGTTGTAATCCAGTTCTTGGTCCACGATAGACTGCTTTGGTGATCAATGTTACTATAATCTTTGAGCTTTCTACTAACATATCCATGCATAGTCTTCTGCTCATATACGTTCATCCTTTCTTCTGATGATACGTTGCAGTAGAGTAGTGCGACTTCTTTGAGCATGTTTTTAAGGTTATGAGACAAGGAATGCTGCCCAAGTAGCTGCCTTCCAAATCCTATGATCTTATCAGACTCATGTGTGCAAAGTTGGTCAAAGGATACACTTCAACACCTGATGATTAAAAGATGTTGCCGAAGGTATATGATATGACATTCAAATGCATTTTGGATCGATGTTAAACCTATGCTTGTATGTAAGTCGATATGTATAATGAATTTTAGATGACGGTAAATTCTGAATTTACGCTTTTAAAGAACCATTCTTCGAGATTGTTTAATTAGGTTCAACTATAAGATAATATTGTGAGTTTTAGGCAAGTTTGCATTCTGTTTGCCAGGCAGCATCTCATTATATAAATTTTAGCAGCACAATGGAACAACAAGTCTTCGAAAGAAGAGAGACGGCTTTTTCTCAATTTGTCTAGCGGTGAAACATCTTTAATGAAGCAAGATACAATTTAAGGCTTTTTGTTTCAAATGCAGGCGGAACTAATAAATATTGGTATAATTAGCGAAGGTCTCTTGAATAGTGAGCGCGGAAGGACTGCGTAAATCATGTTTATATTTAAGAAAGAATTTCCTGTAGAAATTGTAAAAACTTCCCTGGATTTTGTATCATTTTTGTCGAATATAAAGTCATTTACAGCAGCTTTAAATATTTGAACTCAGAATGAAATGCTGTTAAGCATTTTGTCCGGCGCCCTAAAGAATCTGCCTGCTCACCGCCTTATTTCAATACAAACATTAATTCAATTTGACTCAGGATTTACTTATGACGTGGCTTTAAATTTAAAGTAGAGATTATAAAGTACAGTTAGAAATCAGAAAAAACATTTTTATGCATAAGACGAAAGGAGGACTGTAATACCAGTAATGAGTTCACACAGCAAAACAAACGCTGCGTATGTAATACATTTATTCAAAACAAAAACCTGGTTGATACCTAGTGTGAATGTGTGTGTGTGTGTGTGTGTGTGTGTGTGTCTGTGGGGAATATTATGTGCTTCATTGATTTTTCGTAAATGTTTCACCCTTATAGATAAAATATATAAATGAAATATAAGCAATAGCCTTAAAAATTGATAATGCATTATATATTGTAGATGTGCACTACAGAATTTCTCTGATCAGCAATGTTGAAGTGCATTTGCAAGAGTACATTGCCACTGCCTATGTTTTTGACACGACGTAGCTTCTGTAACGAAAGAAGTCAATATTGCTGAGAAAGAAACTAAAGCTAAACATATAAGAAAATAATAGGAAGTGAAACGGAAAACATCTGTTTCATGTGATCATACACTTGTGTGTTTGCTGACTATATTTAACAGTAAAACATGTTGCAAAATAACATAGTTACCTCTTCACTCCACAAACCAACCCAATTATGTTGTATCAGAAAAAGTTTTAAGAACAAAGTAGATTCGATGAAAACGAAAATGTTACTTAGGCAGATGATAGAGAATGGAACAAAGTAAAATATTTCTTAAATGTCATTAAATTTTGTTGGTGAATATATTCAAGTTGACCTATTCCGTTTATAAGGGAAAAAAATTTAGCGGCATGTAGAAAAATAACAAGATCAATCGTAAAGAAAGGACTTACCATATCATAGAATATTGTCAGAGAATCGGCACTATTACAGGAAGACAGAAAAATAACTGAACTTATATTCAAAATATCGATTACACACACACACACACACACACACACACACACACATATGCATGTATGTATCTGTGAGTGTGAAGAAAGAGAGGAAGAGAGGAAGAGACCATGATTGAAAGATTAAGGTAGATTAGTGTGTATTTGTGTGTGTGTGTGTGTGTGTGTGTGTGTGTGTGTGTGTGTGAAGGTGCATGGCTTTGTGGTTAGGATGTTGCACATACGATTGTGAGATCATGGTTTCGATTCCCAGATTGGGCCTTGCATTGTGTTCTTGAGTAAAACACTTTCATTTCACGTTGCTTTGTGATCATCTCGTCTTCTGAGATGTGGTATGTCATGACCTGTACAGGTAATGTCGATCTGATGTAGGGAGTGAGCTTCCGTGCAACACAAACACACACACACATGTATGATGAACGGTAGTAGGCTGTGCAACACACACACACACACACACACACACACACACACACACACACACACACACACACACACACACACACACACACACACACACACACACACACACACACACTTCCATCGAAGTCTCTCTCAACCCGTCTTCAAAAAGTTTAATAAACATAAACTGTACTAAAATGTATTGAGCTATTCTTCAGTTTCATGTTAAGTCGTTTTTTGTTTTTTTTAATAAAACTTGACATAAAAACAAACATTAACATAATTACATTAATGTATATGCACGCACACACCCACACACAAACAAATATACAGAAATACGTACCTATGTGTTTGTATAAAAATATATGCGCATGTACGCTAGGGCGTTTGTGCGTTTGTCTGAGTATATGCTTGTGTGGGCGTTTGCTGCATATACGAGCTTATACCGAACTTTTAAGTGCATTATAGCACATGTGTATGTATATCCGTCTTTAGTCTATGTCTCTACTCATGTATATCTATATTGTCTTTCGTGTGTGAAAGTATATAGATATAAATATATATATATATATATATATATATATATATATATATATATATATACACGTGTGTGTGCCTCTGTATGCTTGTACATACATATATGTATATATAAATATATATATATATACGTGTGTGTGTGCCTTTGTATGTTTGTACATATATACATACACACACACACACACACACACACACACATATATATATATATAATATATATATATGCATGAATGTGGAACATAAATACGCTCATAGAGAAAGAGGAACAGTCTTTGAAATGATGAGAGCCGTCAGCCTGTACCTAGCGCTATAACCCAAACTTTTCTTGTCTTTTCTTTTGTGTGTTTTATTAATGTCTTTCTTGTTTTATTGATTGATATTTATTGAATTGTAAAAGGTACATATGAAGCAGCTCAGCTTAGAAACCAGACCGTTCTCTACATCGAATATCAATACAGATAGTTATGTCAATTATCGCCAACCCACACACTACCGACCTTTTGTAGCAGGTATTAACATCAGCCTGCATGCCTGCCTGCCTGCCTGCATGCCTGCCTGTTACGTGTTAGTGAGTGCGTGCATTACAGGGCAATTGAGTTTCTAGTGTTTTAAGTACGAAATGCGTGGGATTCGGCCTAGTAATTCATATGAGTTGGTTGTATGTGAGACGAGACGAGACAAATGAAACTGTTACAAAGAAGAGAAGTTTCTAAAACTATCTTGGACTTATAATAAAAGAATTTGCTGTGAATATTAAGTTTCGGAGCGAATCGCATTTTCCAAAGAGTTTGATAAAAGTTTCGTCTCGGTGAAGACTTTAACGCTTCGTGTGTTTGAGCGTGTGTGTGTGTGACAGAGAGAGAGAGAATATATATCAGCAAGCATGTGATGTGCACACAAATGCATATACACACGTATGTATATATATTCTATATGTGTGTGTGTGTATGTGTGAGTATATGTGCAAGGACGTGATGTGCACACATATATACATGCACATATATGTATATATATGTGTGTGTGTGCGTGTGTCTGTGCGTGTGTCTGTGCGTGTGCTTGTGCGTGTGTGTGTGCATAGATGCATACATTTATATACGCATAGGAGAGGAGTTGAGTAAGCTTGACCCCACATACAAACCTTGCTCATTATGTGTGTATACATGTGGGTAGGTATGTATGTTTGTGTGCGTGTGTGTGATAGATAGCCAGACAGACAGACAGACAGACAGACAGACAGACAGACAGACAGACAGACAGATAGATAGATAGATAGATAGATAGATAGATAGATAGATAGATAGATAGATAGATGAACAGACAGGTAGATATATGGGTTGTTACGTGTACGTGTTTGAAAGAGATAGGCAGAGCAAAAGAGAAAGAGATAATTATTCGAGTCACTAATATTTATACACACAAATACTGTAACTTGTTTGGTATTTCCTCAACATTGTTTAACTTCATTGATTTTTATGGGAGAAGGAACATGAGTTGAAATGTTTATCCTTTTCGTAAACGCATTAGTAACGTAAGACGACAGGACGAGATACGCAACAAGCATGGATCATAATTGAATCATGGATTAAATTTCCTATGCGCTTACCTCATGCTTAAAGTACACATGTCACGTCCACACATTCCCTAAACACAGAGAGACAGACAGACAGACAGACAGACAGACACACACACACACACACACACACACATATATATCGCACTGATATAATGTATACAGACGCCTACGCATTATATATTTACAAATATACAGGTACTTATACGCACACACAATACATACATACATATATGTATATATATATACACAATATATATACACAATATATATACACAATATATATACACATGTGTGTGTATGTGTGTAGGTATATAAATATGAATATGAATATACATATATGTATGTATGTATGTACGTATGTCGGATCGTTTACGTTACTGGTACCACGTAACCCAGTACTACCTGTCACATGGTCGGGTCGTCTGCGACTAAACTGGCTCCCCCAGCAATTCCACTTGTTGAGGAGGGTGCGTATTGGACACCCTGCAGGACTAAAAACAAGACCTGTAAAAGGGTGGAAGAACTCCTAAGAGTCAACAACCATCCAATTATTATATGGACATATGTATATAGTTGGCTGAATTGTGGATATGTATGCCAGGTGCATGTTTGGTGTAGTGAACTGTGGTTGTGTGTTGGGTGTGTGTATTTATATATATTATTTACATTTTTAATTCTTGATTATAGGTATGTATATTGCGTGTACGTTTTTTTCTTCATCTTTGTGGGAACTGACATTTTATATATATATATATTTGTAGTTTTACTTTTATTTTATTTGATTTGTGTGTATTTGTAGATGTATTTAAAGGGATGGATGGAGCTCCTAGGTTTAATAAAGCCATGGGGAAGGCAATTTGTCTGGGAGAAGGTAACTCCGAATTCAAATCCTTCACTGCTGTCTTGCAGTTAGCCTTTGGTTGGGCAAATACTGGGAGAAGGGCATTCAGATATAAAACCACTGGAGAGTTTAAACTCCGGGATAATAAAACATGTGACCTCCATAATCACCCAGTCATCTTGCTTTGGTTTGTCACTGGATATCAGATTTTGGGAAAGGGGTGGGTGATATACGTGATAAGCGTGTGGCATTGAATAAAAAGAAATGAATTTAGCATTGGTTTCAACTATGGTTATTTCATTTGTTCAGTTAATGACTACCTACTCAGAAAGTATATCAGTGTCAAAGTGGCTGACTATTTCACAAATACAGTTTTTTTTTAGTTTACCTTCAAGAACAATCAGCATCATACAGCTAATTGCACCGCTGATCTTCGCTATTACCGTTACAATTGATCGCCTGTCTTCCAGACAGTTTCCGTCAAAATAATCTTAATCATAATTCCCCAAAGCTATAGTGACACTCATTAGCATGGAGGGAGATTGAAATCGGACTCAACAATTATCCGTTTCCATTCTCTACACGCCAACTCACTATCACACGCACACGTGTGTGTTATCTATATATCCAGATACAGAGATTGCAGTTCTTTTTTTAAAGTAGTTTTATTTATATCGGGAGTACAAGCTGTGCTCATATCTATGCGTACATCCAGGAACATCTTCTCTCATTATTCCCCTCCCATGCACACGTACACATTCATACACTCTCCCTGACATTCATATATATAATACACACACACACACACACATATATATATATATATATATATATATATATATATATATATATATATATATAAATATGTATATGCATATAAACATATACAAATACATATACATACGTATGTGTGTATATATATACATATACATATACATATACATAAATATATATATACATTCATATATTTACATATGCTTACATATATATATGCACGTATGTATTATGTACGTATGTATGTGTGTGTATGTATGTATGTATGTTTGCATGTATGCATCTATGGATATACATACATATATACATTTGTATATATATATATATATATATATATATATATATATATATATATACATACTTACATACACACACACACACACACACACACACACACAGACGTATATATATCTGTATAAACACGTAGATATACGCAAATATTATTGCTGCTGAAGAAACAAAAAATAAATCAATAACCACATCCAACAACAACAACAACACCATAAACAGACACGAAACGAAGTGCTTTTTATCATTTAAATCGACCAAACTATTTTCGACTTAATGTTTATGTTAGTTCTATTAATAAGCCACTTTAGAAAACATCCAACAAACATTTGCTTCACTTGAACCTGTGATCAGCACAACATTAGAAATATACTGTTGTTGACCTAAGAATTATTGGGTTTTTGTTTATCTTATTATTTATTTTTTGAACTTTTCTCGAATTTTCCTTCAGGTTACTTACTCAAATGGAGAGATAATTTTACAGATATTAACGCTCGTGCAAATATACACACATACACGAACATCCATAACTCTCTATTTCTTTCGCTGAGTGTATATTCATGTATATGTGTGTGTAAGTGTGTGTGTGTAAGTATATATATATATATATATATATACACATACGCACATACGCTCTCACAAGCATCCATATATATGTGCAAGTACGTATGTATTGATTTATGAAATAGATACAAGATTTATAGGTGAGATTTATAGGAAAATGACTTTAACGCCTTTTTCAAGGGCACAGAGCAACGAAGAGAAGTCAACTTGATACTTTTACTTTCTCTTTTCCTTCTCTCTTTTTCTCATTATCCCTTATCTCCCTCTTACACTCTCTTTCTCTCACACACATACGCTCTCTCTCTCTCACGCCCTCTCTCCCTCGCACTCTCTCACGCCCTCTCTCCCTCGCACTCTCTCACGCCCTCTCTCCCTCGCACTCTCTCTCCCTCATATGCGTGTGTGTATCTGTGTGCGGGCGTGCGCGCTTGTGTGTGTCTGTGTGTGTATGCGTCTATGTGCATGTATTTCTCTGTATTAGTGTATCTTTGTGTATGATGAGGTGAAGTGGTCTGGTGGACACGATGTTAAACAAAGGACATTGATTTTGCTATTAAGTCTTTTGCGAGACTGGTTAATTGCTTATTTGTTTAGAATATTCAACGGTACGACTCTGATTTGGCGTATATTTAGAATAACTGCCAAAACTTTGGGCAATCTTATGTACTGGTTCCCATATTTATAAATGACGTACAATTTCATTTGTTTTTTTCACTAACTATCTCTGAGTAATGAGGTAATAATGAAGCACAGATATCATCTGTTGCGACAGGGATTCGTTAAATTGTGAAGTTATTGCCGTTGCTATTAAGCACCAATGATTAGTATTCGAACTAGCTTATAGTCAAATTGTTCTAGTTATGGTCCCCTTAGCATCTTCACTGGGCAGTGTTTCCTTTCTTAAAATATAAGGAAGATTTCTGTGGCATTTCTAGCTGGTATAGTGACCAAGTAAGGCAATATCACTTTGACTTCTATTTAATCAGTCTAAAGACTGAATGCTATACAAAGATTCTACGATATATACAGGGTCCCACAAAGTCTGGGTACATGAAGTAAATAAAATAATAACATAAACAATTAAATATAAGAAATAATAATTTCTTAAAGTATGTGTTAATCCCCATGTACCCAGACTTTGTGGACACCCTGTATATATATAATGCTTCGTTGCTTCGTCCAGCGAGGACCGCTGAATGCGACGGGGGAGAACCTGGTAACTAAGTATGCACGATTTACTGGTACCTGATAAACCATACTTCGATCCTGTCTGGATGAGGATGCACTGCCTTTGCTGCTTTCAAAATGGAAAATAAAGATGTTCTGAAGATTTCTAAATGTAATCAAGAAGAAAAGATGAGCGGAGCCGGAATCACAAGCCAACAAGAAACAAGAAATTTGTTGTAACTAAATAACTTTGAAAAATTTCAGAGATTGAAAATCTGGTTTCATAAGAAACCAGATTCGTGAAGTTAATTAAACTAAACAGTTGTTTTAATTGAACCTAATTAGACTAAACATTTGTAATTGAATAAATAGTGGTTCTTGTCATTCGTTTGAATTTGATTCCATTTTAGCTTCGGTAATATTAAGACGATAAGAATCTTTAATGGGGAGTTGATGTAGTCGAAGGTCACGAGACTTAAAACGTTAGGAAGCCACTGTTTAATCGATCAGTGCCGCTTCAACAATACTGTAATCACCTAACTAACACCAAGGGATGGTCAGCGCCATTGATATTTACTTTGGCAATATTTGAACTGGAATAACTTACGTTTAAACCGTATTGCTGATAAATATCAATCCGGACATTAAACATTTTATGGAACAATATCGACGTGGTTGCTACAATTGTTAATGTTTTTACTGCTACTAAATGATGTTGCTTTCTGTTTGGTCTTATTGAAGATTGTTATTCTAGGAAAGATTAATGTTTTGTTGTCCATGCTGTTTTTATTGGATTTTCCTTATAGTCTTACTGTTCTTATAGTCGCTGTTGTTATTGATGATATTACTGTCGTTATTTTTGGCGTTGTAATATCTTTATAAACGTAGGTACTTCCTTCTTTCAAACGCTTTCTGCCTGTCTTCCTTTCTTTGAGCGTTTTTGGTTGTCTCCATCGCTGTCCTTATTTCTGCTAACACACAAAGGCGCATGTACGATATTCACAAATCACACACATACATAAATGAAAACATACACACCACACTCACATAAACAGATACGAGATACACGAACGACACATATTCCCACGCATGACGTCTTTCTGCGTAAAATTGTACCCTTTTTTCCATTTTCCCCTACCGTTTATCTACTATTTCCACTCGACATCCTTTATACATACATACATACATACATACATACATACATATATATACATATGTATATATATATAT
>NC_068990.1:68445998-68446731 GCF_001194135.2 Octopus bimaculoides
ACACACACACACACACACACACACACACACACACACACACACACATATGCATACTTATATATGTATACAGTGTCCCGGTGCTTTGTGTGTATATAAAAACAGGTTTCATAATTACACAGCACAACATAAACGTTTGTTGAAAAGAGGATAAAAAAAAAACTAACGTAATAAAGCAGCCATCAGCGAAACAAGAATGTGCCGCCATGTTTGTTATTAATTCACAACGATCAAAATTACCGCTCGATCGTCGTATATTGGCCGCTATTATTTCCTCAAGTTCTTTTACTAGTAAAACATAAAATAACACTTAATAAACGGATGTTATATACAGTAAAGTAACAAAAGAGAGAGAAGAGTGTGTGTGTGAGGTAGATTGAAAGTTATTGAGGAAGATATACAGAGTGCGTGTAAAATATAGATATATAGCTAGCTAGCTAGCTAGCTAGATAGATAGATAAATACATACATACATACATACATAGAAAGCAAAGAAAAATAGCTAGAAAGCAAAGAAAAGGACGTAGAAGAAGAGAGGGAAGATAATGTAAGAAAATATGAGATACAAGATGGAAAAATGGAAGAGGAACAGTAGTAGAGAAAAAAATGGTTAAACATTATTTTTCGCTTTTTCTTTTTCATTTTAGAACGGACAAATGTTCAGGAAAGAATAACTTAACGAAGGAATATTGCAAGAAGGAAAATAAAACAGGAGGGGTATATATATATATAAGAT
>NC_068990.1:68447178-68449724 GCF_001194135.2 Octopus bimaculoides
GAAGAAGAAGAAGAAGAAGAAGAAGAAGAAGAAGAAGAAGAAGAAGAAGAAGAAGAAGAAGAAGAAGAAGAAATAAAGAAAAATATCTGGTAACTTTTGGTAGAGCTTCTTCAATACACACCTTGTAGACAAGACCTAGATTTTATGTCTGAAGTAGGAGGGGGAGTCTAATTATTCGATATTCTCTTCTCAAATGTTGGGCGGATTCAGTCTTTCTGTCTGCCTACTTTTCATTGTTATTCCTTTTCTATACTTTCTTTCATTTCTTTTATAACTTCTGTCTATGTCACGTCTATCTATCTATCTATCTATTTTTCTATCTATCTATCTATCTATCTATCTATATATCTATCTATCTATCTATCTATCTATTTTTATCTCTTTTTATCTATTTGCCTGTCTTTCTGTTTACCTGTCCTTTTTTACATTCTTCGTTCCATCTGTGTTTTAAAGTTTGTTAAACACGATTTTACGTCACAGCTTGTCAGATAATGAAAATTTTTTCACACATTCGAAAATACTCTCGTCCACATACAATCGTAAGTACACACATATACATACTCACACCGACACACAATCACACCCACACGCACACACAGACACAAGAAAAACACAACAGTGTTATAAATAATACTAATTCATTCATATATACGCACAAAGTGCCTTGAGTCATTCTAGGTAGACGCGAAAATGATTAAATGTAAGCAAAAGCACAAATAGAATATTACATATGTTTACAAATGTGCGTGTTAGTGTGTGTGCATGTGTGTGTGTGTGTGTATGTGTGCGTGTGTGTGTGTGTGTGCATGTGTGTGTGTAGTTGCAATATTTGTGCATCGATGTACAAACATTTCTAGGAAATATAATGATACGTATTCATATATACATGGAAAAATCTCATAAGCATTCACAGGCAAAAAATTTACATATACACAACCTAGCACGCTAAACCATACACCCCACACCATACACTTACACATACATACATACATTCATACATACATACAAACTCATACACACACACATATATATATATATGTATGTATGTTTGTATGTATCTATGTATAACCGTGTGTGTATGTATGCCAAATAATTCGTGATTTTCCATGCTAAATGGATATACCATAACACGAAAATGCTTTGCACACCTCCAGGAATATCATACCCGGGCAGGGTATAAATAAATTCATGAACGGTGCTGGAATTCACAGGAGATATAGTTTATCTTGGTCTCGTACAACACATCAAAATTTACAGGTCACTTTGTAATCCAAGATTCATGGATACTCAACATAATAAACCAGCAAGTAAACAAATATGTAAAGCCTCAGTACCATAGGAACGACCACCTTTCCGTAAAAACTATTACCTTTTCGTAATGAGAAGTGCAGAATCTCCATGTGCAAATATCGCTCGACTTCGAATTTACTTAAATGGAAATTATCAATTCGAATCAGTGTAAAAATGACAAAAATGGTGCGGCCAAAAGCCTCCCAGGTACACTAATCTTGATAAATGATTTAGCAGCAAACACATGACGTGCTCCTATCTAAATTAAATTGGTAACTGAAGAAAACAAGATAAGCCATTAGCTACATGAAGACACCCTTACATTCTGCTTAATTTTACTAGCTCCATACCAACGGCCATGTAAATATGGGAGCTTTTTTTGCTTTGTCGCGTCCTCTATGCAGCTATTCTTTTAGTGAGTTAGAAGAGATATGCTAGTCAGGGAAAATGTGCTAGAAGAAATGTATATCTGGTAACTTTTGTTGATCCAAGACTTTTGTAGATCCACTATATTTGCGATCGCACGATCGAAATGTCGATTCGCGGATGTGTTACTGAGCAAAGCTCTTCGTTTCACTTTGCTCCAGTCAACTCAGCAGTTAACACTGCCACCGACTGGCGTCCCGTTCAGCGAAGGATGTTGTGATCTCGATCACTTGTGCGTCATGGAACCCAGTCAACTGGCGCTATAAGTCTTAGGATTCGTGACAGTAATGTCCAGTGGTTGAGGATGATGATGATGATGATGATGATGATGATGATGTTAGTGAAAAGCAAAATAAGAGGTAACGCATCTCGCACAGCCACATCGGTATCATCCGTCCAGAGCCCCAGATCTAAATAAACCTTGTTAAAAGCGCCAAATGACCGAGAGTTGATGTTAATCCAGACAACGATTTAGGTTTACCAATTCCATAATTTGATCGACTTCCATACTTTGTCTGCTCAGTTTCAGGCACAAAGTTATGGCATAAAACGTATCCAACATGTCGCCCATTGAGATAAAACCCTGAATAAGCTGATAGGAATGCATACTTCTTAATCACGTAAGTAAAATGTGTACACACATCTATGTGTATATAGCTGTCTACATGCATATAAGTGTATGTTCCGTTATATGTATATCAGACTGTTTAAGATGTTCGATTTGGAACCATAAGGATTCGATCCATTTACCTACGTGTGCGTATGATGTGTGTGCTGTTTGTATATATACATGCAAGTATATATATATATATATATATATATATATATAT
>NC_068990.1:68450419-68450810 GCF_001194135.2 Octopus bimaculoides
CTCCTACTACTACTACACCTGCTACTACACCATGCTACTATCACCACTATCCCTAGAACCATTACTACTACTGCTACTCCTCCTACTATCACCCCTCTACTATCACCATCACCACAAATATATATCCCTCCCCTTACTACCATCACTACTTCTGCTACTCCTTCTCCTCCTTCAAGTTCTAAGAAAAAAATACCATGTTTATGTCTCCGAGAAATTTCCAAACATACATATACGAGGGATTTTGTGTCAGTTCTGATGGAACTATCATTTTTTTATTGCATTTTATTTTTGTCGTCGTTGTTGTTTGTGCTGTTGTTGTTATTATCATTATTATTATTATTATTATTATTATTATTATTATTATTATTATTATTATTATCATTATCTTTTG
>NC_068990.1:68450820-68451816 GCF_001194135.2 Octopus bimaculoides
TGTGTCTGTGAGTGTGTTTGTTTGTTCGTGTGTGTGTGTGTGTGTGTGTGTGTGTGTGTGTGTGTGTATTTGCTTGGTACAGATTTGACCTACCAACTTGTAGTACATCGTTCACATTTTATTATGTTTATAAAAGGTGCAAGGATCACGCATGCATCAGTAATTCTTCGGAAAGTTTGTTTACTAATTGTATCAATAGTTTCAGTTTAGCGAAGTTTCCCCGATTCATTCTGTTACATATGTAAGGCCTTAACTATATTTGTGTTCTGACGCTATGTTTGCCTGTTATGGCTTCTCAGAAATCAAGTCTTTTCATGTCATTTTCTAAGTAGGTCAAACTACATAAGGTTTACACATAAACGCATGTTGAGATAAATATATACATGCATATACATACCTACATATACAAACATTTACATATGCATTCACACACACACGCACGCACATATATATATGTATGTATACACACACACACATACACACACACACATATATGTATGTAAGTATGTATATGAATTTGTATTGCAAAATTCCTGATATGACATCGTATGTTGGAACAGGGATTGTTATTTTATCTTATGTCCATCGTCCGGAAATTTTTCGTCACACACCTGTGACCTCTTCAGCCCCTATGCTGCGTGCCGTTGCTGATGAAGTTACAGGTATGTGACGAAAGGACAATAATAAATGTGTGAAGAATGGATATATAGAGCCCGTGCTCATTTGTTAAGAAAAAATAAATATTAGAAAATGACCATCCCAAAATATAACAATATACATATATATACACATATATATTACGGAGATGTACTTGTATAGCAAGTGACCTGATCTGAGATCGTGTGCTGGAGCGAAAACAATTGCAGCGTGGAAGGTGTTTATAAGCCATTTAAGAAACACACAAAACCGTTAGATTCACTTCAACATTTAAATTTAATTTGCCAAAATATTTTCGTCGTAAAGGGAAGCAGCCTCGCAGCAAGCAAGTCACCGATT
>NC_068990.1:68452028-68454350 GCF_001194135.2 Octopus bimaculoides
AGGTGAAGAATGGGTGCAATGCACGATCTGTAAAGACTGGGCACACACTGACTGTACCGAGGGACGACAGGACTTTCTGTGTGATATGTGTGGCGAGAAGTTAATAGAGGGCGATTCCGACTAGATGGCACATGTAACAATGGGGAAATTAGCTGATGAGGAGACTCAGTATCACAGTTAGGATATGAGGTGGTTCAAAGTTAATTAATTAAAATAATACTTCCTAGATGCAAGAAGCAGGAGACGTATTCATTTTAAACTTGTTTGTTAACATAATTCCGAGTTATGGACAGTTGTAACAAAGTACCCCAGTAAGTGTCACAACGTACCCAGCATTCGGGGAAAATGTTACAGCTGACACCATCACATTAATTAGAACCTGTCTAATCAATGTTATGTAATTTCTGTTTTTTTTTTGTTTTTTTTTTTTGCTGGTGATAACAATAAACAGAGATATTTTACCAATTAAATCTGAAAAGAAACTTCAGCTGTGTTCATTTATGTGGGGGCCAAGGCAAAACAATAAAAAAAACGTAGCAACTAAACCCGGTCTCCCCTACGTGTATGTATATGTATGTGTAGATATATACATATGGATATGTGTATGTATGTGTGAGTGTATGTATGCATATGAGTATGTACATATAGGCGTAGCGGTGTGTGATTCACCCACGGTGCTATAGATGTAGAGCAAGTCAAACTGTCTACGAGCTGCTGTAGTTTTGAGGTGACTGTGATGAGAGACTTCTGGTGAGGTTATCTTCCAACCACAAATTATACGACGTTGACCAAATGGGCGGGTGGGCCAACATCTCTTATGTAAGTGTATGTACGACCTGGTGTGAATGCGAATGTTTGTAGATGCATCCCGACTTAAGCTAGCTAGCTAAACAACCTTTCGCCCCGCTAGATATTCTAGCCTGCATATATATCTTTCTCTTCCTTTTTCTAGTACCATTCCTTTGTCTTAAACCCAATGTAACTCAGTCCATCACTATCCATCTAATTACTTCCCCCAGAATTTTTCTTTATCAACTGTTATTTGTCTATATTTACAAATGTTTACAATTCTTATTATAGAAATATAATAGTAATTGAAAATTGTAGCAATGTTTCATTCCCTAACCAGACGGGAATATAACATGACAACCAAAAGTTAGGATCTTTTGCGCGACTCAACCTTATGTATGGATGTACCTGATGAAACCCAGACTGCAAAGTGGATGCAACACAACATGTTGAACGAAGTCCCATCCATAAGGGACAGTAGCCGGGTAGGTCAAAACGACCGTTGTACAAAATAAAGATTAATACCAAATCCATCTTCTGGTTACTTAAAATATTATTATTATTATTATTATTATTATTATTATTATTATTACACACACACATCAAATGTACCCCTTTTTGCCATCACCTTGCAAACAAAGTCTGTATGTTCATCTCTAGCATGAAAAAAGGCAATGTGTTTCCGCCCAGCTGCTTTTTGACAGGCTGTATATTAACAATCAGGAATATCGTTTAATTGTTATATTGCTTCTGTTGTTGAAACTGATGGTGATAACAATGATGTTTGTGTGGTACCCTCTTCGAAGTTTAGCGTTGAATATTTATGTTCATTAACTGTTTAATATCTCCTTCACGCATACATTAGAGCAGAGGTAGCATGCTTTGAACTATCGTGTCTATACAGTGTAGATTATAAGTAGGTTTCGATGCTGTCATCAACCGTTTTTAGAAATAGCAGCTAGTTTACCTGCACTTCCTATATTGTCTTTAAAAAATAATGAACACATCAGGTAATGTAGTCCTAGATGAACTATATTGAAAAGATAAGGAAGAGGAAAAGGAAAGGTACTATGAGTCTTAGAATGAATTTCATTATGAGTGTCTTTGATCATGTCTGACTTTAGGCGAAGACATCTATGACTATAACAACAAGAACAGTAACAACAATATTGGGAAAGAGTATTTCGTGTCATGTTCTTCTAAAAGAGAAACGAACTGTGTGTGTGTGTGTGTGTGTAAATAGACAGACACATACTTGGGAGCGTGAATTAATTCCCAGCTAACTGTGGAGGAAAGAAAGTGCAAACCAATGGAGGAGACAATGCGACGACGTGTGATGTTGATATTTATAAGTATGCAACTTTTATTTCCATGTCCATAAATCTATCTATCTGGTTGTCTATCTATCTATCTATCTATCTATCTATCTATCTATCTATCTATCTGTTTGTCTGTCTATCTATCTATCTATCTATCTATCTATCTATCTATCTATCTATATATATATATATATATGCATATATATGCATATAT
>NC_068990.1:68454754-68455656 GCF_001194135.2 Octopus bimaculoides
CTCTCTCTCTCTCTCTCTCTCTCTCTCTCTCTCTCTCTCTCTCTCTCTCTCTCTCTCTGTGCGGGCGTATGCATGTTTATATATAAGTATGGTTGTATATAGTATGTATGTAGGTATGTATACGTGAGTGAATTTAGTAGCAGGGAACACTGTTGAAGCTCATTCTACATGTACATCTGTGTGTGTGATTGTGTGTGTATGTGAGAGAGATAGAGAAAGAGAGAGTGAGTGAGTGTATGTGCATCTTTGTGTTCGACCCTTTACAGCTTCACAACTGTTGTAGGTTTGTTTACGTCACTGCAATGTAGCGGTTCACCTAAATGCACGATAGAAAAAGCACCGGACTTAAAACAAATACTGAGATCAATTTTGTCAATTAAATCCTTCATGGCAGTATCCCAACTCAGCTGCAGTTAAATTAATAAAACGAGGAAAATAATATTAATAATATTGTTTTGTACAGAAAAGAATGTAATATTTCGAACGCTGTATAGCCATGAAAACAGCCGAAGGTATTATTACTCTTATAAGACAGGAAAAAATACTTGTCAACAAACGTCTATGATGAAGTTGCCTCAGTACAATTCATTCGTGATACTTTTCAAACATAGGTCTTAATACATTTCAATGTAGCAAAATATATTGTACGTTCACAAATGTGCTTAGAGGCAACCACGCTCTTAATAAACCAGTCCATCTTGCTTTTTCAGCTCTATTTATTACCGACACATTATGGTTCCTGTTCTTATTCATTAATGAATTTTCATTTGGCTCTGAACGAACGGTTTTGAAACTTTTCTAAGACTGTTGGACGCCTTCTGCTATATACATACCTACATACATACGTGTGTGTGTGTGTGTGTGTGTGCGTGTGTGTGTGTGTGTGTGTGTGTGTGTGTGTG
>NC_068990.1:68455803-68459173 GCF_001194135.2 Octopus bimaculoides
AAACAATTTATCGTGATATTTGAGTTTTCTTATTGTAGAATAAAATTTCACGTAACTATTTCTGTCATTTATGACCTTATATATACATGAGTGTGTGTGTTTGTGTGTTTGTGTGTTTGTGTGTGTGTGTGTGTATGCATACAGGAAACTGTAGACAAATAATCGATGTGTATATGAGAGAGGACTGTGCGTATCTTAGACCTGGGATTTGTACATTTGTGTGTTTTTGCATGTGTGCGTGCGTGAGTGAGTCTGTGCGCGCGCGGCGTGCGTGTAGTGCGTTTATCTATGTACACATACACATAATTGTGATAAAAATACGTGTGTATATACTATATGTACTCACACTGTCTCTTTCCCTCTCTCTATATACATACATTCATATATATATATATATATATATATATATATATATATATATATACACACACATACATACACACACATATATGTATTTATGTCTGAATGTATGCATGCATGTATGTATAAACGCACTCATTTCTCATATACATTGATTATTGCCCTAAATATTCTTGTGTGCGTGTGTATACGTAGATTACTTTTACATTTAAAAGCAAAAAAAAAAAAGAAAACAAGAAAAATAAATGGAAGTCTTGCTTGATTATTGCACATCCCGTTTGGTCCTCACTTGGCATAAACTGGTAAAAAGCTGAATCAGTTGCTATATATCGTGTCGATAGTTTGAACTTTTGACACACTAACTCCAATTCTTCAACAATATGACTCACAAATATTAGATCTGACTTCTAACTGATGGCGTCAAAATGGCGCCTATAGGTTTTTTCTTCTTCATACAGAAGACTTTGAGAATTGCTACTACGACGATGGTGGTGCTGAGGGTAGGGTGTGTCGAGTAATGATGAGAAGGAAGAGGAGGCGGTGATGATAACGATTATGATGGAAATATTGTTGATGATGATGATGATGATGATGATGATGACGGCGTTGATGCAGCTGGGACGGATAAAATTTTTATTGCTAGGGTTGTTGCTTGCAGTAATGATGGTAGTGAAGATGATGATGATGATGAGGAAGGTAATAGAGGCCGCCTTTACCAGCAGACCACGGTGGTGGTAATATTTGATGTCATTGATCGGTGTGAAAAAATAATAATAATAATATTAATAATAATAATAATAATAATAATAATAACAACAACAACAACAATAATAACAATAATAATAATAATAATAATAATAATAATAATAATAACAATAACAAAAACAACAACAACAACAAAAATAATAATAATAATAATAATAATAATAATAATAATAATATCATCATCATCATCACCATTATTATTATTATTATTATTATTATTATTATTATTATTATTATTATTATTATTATTATTATTATTATTATTATTATTATTGTTGTTGTTGTTAGTACTATTGTTGCTGTTGTTGTCACCACAGCTGGAGGCGTGTTTTTGGAGTGCTGTAAGTTTATGATTAATTCACTTGTTTAAAAGGCTCTATAATGTATTTTGTTGTTTAAATCGTTTTGCAAGCCAGCTGTCCTTCTGTGAGGGTGGGGCGGGGACATGCGTTTGTTAACCAAAACCCCATTTTGGGGTTGATGCAAACCTTTTTGTTTTCAAATTTCTTCGAAAATATGCTTCGAAGAAAGTTAACATTGAAGATGGCGACGAAAAGCGGGAGTGAGGCAGGAAAGTAGTACGGTAATTTGCATGAGGACTTCTCCGTCCTCTCCACCATTATTAGTAGTAGACAGCAGGAAGAAAAGAAGGAAAGAAAGAAAGAAAGAAAGAAAGAAAGAAGAAGAAGAAGAAGAAGAAGAAGAAGAAGAAAGAAAGAAATAAGGAAAGAAAGAAGGAAATAAGGAAAGAAAGAAAGAAAGAAAGAAAGAAAGAAAGAAAGAAAGAAAGAAGATGAAAAGCAGAAAGAAGGCGAGAGGAAAGAAGGCGAGAGGAAAGAAGGCGAGAGGAAAGAAGGAGTAAAGTCTTCCTCACTACATGGAAATTGCAGTAGCACGAAGAACAACATTGAAAGTAGCTGTGCAAAGTGTCTAACAAAAATGGAGTTAGCGGCGGGAAAGAAACTTTTGCAAATATCAGGGCAGTTAAAGAATTGGTTAACATCTCATTGGGGAACAAAATAGAAAAAAAACTAAACAAGTGAGCAAGATGTATGAAAATGAATGGAATGAGAGCAGAATTGACGCCTCTAAGCGACGTGCTTAAAACAACAGCCAAACGGACAGTTGTCTACTGGTGCGTGAACACAAAGACAAGCAAACTCGAAAATATTAAACGCGACCAGGTGGGAAAAGCCTTGGAAGACATCTGGTAGTATATCCACCACACTGCGAGAGCAAGATAGTACGGCGGAGTAGAGGTCCTTTTTAAGACCGAAGGGCTCGGTGACCACGCGTCGCATCGAGGAAATCACCCTCTTCCCAACGGACATGGGACGAAGGGCGGTACGAATTACAATATCTGGAATCCCACCAGGCTTGGATTTATGGTGGATTCTCGCAGGTATTTTTACGAATGGGGCAGAGAATCTCCTGGATGCTAAAAGATCGAAGAGGGAGAATTAGGTTGGGATCGAATTTTTTGCCTGAATACCAGTTTTAAATGCAGGTATGTGATAGCTGCTGAAATGAAAGTTGACAATAGGCAATGCACCAGTCAAGCTGGTATGTGTGTGACGGAACAAAGCATGAAAAGGCAGACAACAGGTATCAAATCAATCAACACTTTAAAACACTGTACATAAATACTGTGTATATAGATGGTGCGCGTGTTCCAGTATAACTGGCTATAAATCAGTCCGAAATACACACACACAATATATAACACCAGTTTTATAGAACACTCTCGGACTTCCTAACTCAGAACACATTTGCTTAGTGTATTTGAGAAATAACAGTTTTGTTTTTGCAGTGCTGATACACTCTTGTGTGTACCTTCCTCTGATTAGGTTTGTAGGTCGCATACTGTTACAGTTTCGTTAAATTTCAATAACCTGTAACTTGAGGGTCGCTAGTATCGTATCTGATGGTCTAACGGACGCACAGACATATTTGACGCACTCCAATTGTCAGCAGCACATATCCAGTAAAAAAAAAGTGTTTATAAAGGATTAAAGTATGTCACATTTAAAGTGACCTTGTATATTGGACAAGTGGTGAGCTTGTGTGAGACATATCTAAAAAATAAAATGTGACTTATATGGCATCAAATACGGTATCTTTAATCTGAATGAATTTAAGCCTCCTCGTTATTCAGTTATGGCTGGTGGAGCAAATGGTTAGATTTTACAGAATGAACGTGGTCGAATCCAGTGATATATATGTATATATATATATATATATATAT
>NC_068990.1:68459633-68462515 GCF_001194135.2 Octopus bimaculoides
ATATATATATATATATATATATATATATATATATATATAGGATGTAGGTATAAATAGATCTGTACATGAACTTGTACACTGACGCACGCTTATTATCATTACTAAATAACAAAATAATAGTTAATATAACAGTGCGAACGTTTGTTGTTTTAATAGTTACAACGACTTCAATGCAATAGAATATGTTATTGTTTGATATTACAAATTCTGTGTGGTACTCTTCTTATATCAATTCGGAGTTATTTCTTTTCTAATATTCTTTACAAATGAATCTTGAATTTATTATGATTACATTTCTGTCTTGAAAATTAAATGATATTCGTTTTTACTCTCTGTTTTCGTAAATGAATTTACAGTTGAAATATTTTAATGTAGCTTTCACGAAATATGTAATAATTTATAATGATTTGATTTTATAATAAATCTAAAATATGTTTAAATATTTGTATCTGTATTAATACTTTTGATAATCCAATATCTTTTCATTTGAGTGTTTGCTTCGAGACGAAATTATTTAATATTTTTTATTATAAATATTTATATAACTTATTATTAATGCTAAGGGCATTGACTGCTCTTGTATATTTTAATAACTACAGTTTCAACAGGAATTTTATACATTTTTGGAATTTGGCATCTAGTTGTTGTATGGTATATCATTATAGTTTTTCAAATAATAAATATAATAATTTTGTATTTCTATATCTTTAATCTGTTTAATGATTTCTTTTTCTTCTTTATTTATAATATCATAATATGCATGAATGCTTTACAACGTATCTACAACGATATATGTAATGCGTTGTCCTATCTGCCAAGTCATGCAATATTACTTAAGCCCAATAAAACAACTCTCTGCTGAGAGTTACTTGTTGATAAGTGGACATCTATTGAAGTTGGAACAATTGCATTCGGGTGGAAAATATAAGGGAAGGTTGTTACTAGCAGAATTTAGATTATTGCTTACGATCTTAAAGTAACATTTTGTGTATAAATGCAACACAGTCATTTCTTTTAAGAACCTGCATGAGGAAAAAATCTCAACTCTTTTGCTACACACATAGAGACCGAGCGCTGAAGCCACCACAAAACTATATATGATGTCCTCGATGATAGGATTTTCTAAAACATATTCTGAAGAATTTCCATTGTGTTGCTCTATACCAAGGATTATTTCTTCATATATATGCGTGTGTGTGTGTGTGTGTGTGTGTGTGTGTGTGTGTGTGTGTGTGTGTGTGTGTGTGTGTGTGTGTGTCTGTGTCTGTGTGAGATTGTGTGTGTGTGTGATTGTGTGTGTATATGTGTGTGTATCTATGTATGTGTGTATCTATGTATGTACATATGTATGTATGTATAGATAGATAGATAGGTAGATAGATAGAAAGATAAGGTTGGTTGGATGGATGGATGGCTGTCTCTTAATGAATTCTGGAAAGAACACATTTCAAAATGTTGCGAAAGCATTTACTGTGTAAGCATTTAAATCTTAGAAACTCAATATTTATAAACCTAGTCGTAACCAAACACATAAAGTCTATAAAAACTTGTAGGTTATAACAATGCCTTTGTTGCATATAAAAAAAAAGCGCTAAGGCAAAACTTTGCATAATTTTTGTGTAAAACCCCAGTTTTTATTTGGAACTCCATGCATTAAGCACTTCTTCCTTACACACACACACACACACGCGCGCATACATAAATATATATCATAGAAGGAGAAACGTGCAAATTTCACATGTAGTTTATACATTTATTGGCACAACGCCTGTTTCATTAACACAATGACACATAATTGAATTTGATCAAATTAAGCAAACTTTATCTACAAAAACGTTTTTGTCCATATAATCAGGAATGTCATGTTGCTTACTTGGATTTGTTGCAAGTTAATCACCAGCTAAAGTTAAACGAATCTTATCAATTCAGCTTGTAATTACCGTGGATATATTTTCTGATGTACATCCACCAACTTTCTCTGTGTGTGTGTGTGTGTGTGCGCGTATGTGTGTGTGCGTGTGTGTGCGTGCGTGTGTATGCGTGCATATGTGCGTATATGTGTATGTGTATGGATGTAGAAATATATATATATATATATATACATGTGCGCGTGTGCGTGAGTATATATATATGTATACACATGTGTATGTATTGTCCCTCTGGTTTTAACCTCTCTTATTGGAACACACCTCAATAGAAACATCATTCAAATATAGTTCTGTGATATTTAGATATTTGGCGCGTAAAGGTGACGATCTTAGCTTCACGTTTTTCCTGAATTTCCTTAATGAAATTTGCATCCATTTTGCACCTGAAACAACACATTGCTGGGAAGGTACAACAGGATAGCTTTTACTTCTGCTTTCATTTTTTGCTAATACATTCTATGCTTATACTGAAACAGTTTTAATGTTTCTGCTGAGCTCATGTTTAGGTCATATTTACTACAACGTCCTTTAAGTCACGCATAAACATACAAGTATACATACAGGCTTATATACATACAATCATACATAATACACACACAGTCATAAATTAGGTTATTATTTTGAAATAGAAAGAAAATTGACACCAAATTGACACAAAAATTGCCCATAGATATTAAATAGACATTATTTCTAACTCTGTGCGTCAATTCACAAAACATGGCTGACATTACAAATAAGACAAAAGTGAAATTGTAAACTAAATCCGTTTGTGAGCTGCTTAAGTTTTTTTTCCCCAGTCTCGTATAATTTTGTTAATCATCTATCAATAACTGCAATTGACCTTGTCTTAACTCCCCCAGATATATGTCATTGAAATAGATGCTTTCTTAAGTTTATTTCAATTATTGTGATGATTTATTACGGAACTGGTTTTGGCGATGTTTTCTTTCATGC
>NC_068990.1:68462743-68469625 GCF_001194135.2 Octopus bimaculoides
TATATATATATATATGATAAAGTAACAGTAATCAGAGTATCAACATGCATGTATATTTATTATAAAAGAGTAAGATATATATATATATATATATGTGTGTGTATGTATGTATGTATACGCACGCAGACGCACGCACACACACATACAACACACATTACTGTATTTCTACGATTTCTGCATTATTTGTGCATGAGCTTCATTTTACCGTTAGTGTGCATTCTGCTGCAAAATACGCAAATATTTCCTTTACTATTATTATTTGTTTTTGCACCTGCGTGTATGTCTTTCACTATTTCTCAGCCGATGAGCATTCGTCAGCTTTTAGAGTCATCTCTCTAAATCATGAGATCTTATCCTGCCGTGGTTTACCTTCAATGTTCTTCCCACCACACCCGATGAAATACGACTCAAATGTGAAATTCTTACAATTTGTATTGATATGAGAATCATTAATGTGAGCATTGCAGCTTACGTTTATTTTCTGTGGCTGTGTTTAATCTTGTGATACACACTCTCATATGAACGCATCACTTACTTGTATGTATTGTGCTACTGCATATAAATAACATCAAGCCTTCCTGCACATGGATTTTTGTACCATAGGTTTCATATATCGTAGTACAATCGTAATTTCGATAATGAAACTCATGTGTGCAAGCCATAACATTAATATTTACAGTATAATATCAGCAGCGTGTATTGAGTATATATTCTCTTACGTTATAATACACTTTACATTCTCTTTTACTCTTTTATTAGTTTCAGTCATTTGACTGTGGCCATGCTGGAGTACCGCCTTTAGTCGAGCAAATCGACCTCAGGACTTATTCTTTGTAAGCCCAGTCCTTATTCTATCGGTCTTTTTTGCCGAACCGCTAAGTTGCGGGGACATAAATACACCAGCATCGGTTGTCAAGCGATGTTGGTGGGACAAACACAGACACACAAGCATACACACACACACACACACATATATATATATATATATATATACATATATACGACGGGCTTCTCTCAGTTTCCGTCTACCAAATCCACTCACAAGGCTTTGGTCGGCCCGAGGCCATAGTAGAAGACACTTACGTGCCCAAGGTGCCACGCAGTGGGACTGAACCCGGAAAGATATATTGAAATATATATCTAAAGATAGTTGTATCAAGCTGTTACTTACTGTAAAGTGCTGTTTGAGTACAGATTTACTGTAGTACTAAACATGAAAGAAATAAAAGATATTAAGTTTTCTTTCCAGTGAAGTAAACTCAAAAGTCAGCAAGTTATGTTCTAGCGACTGAATGATCTGGAATGATCGAGAATTAACATCTAAATGACGCTGCTCCCATTGAGGATTGTGCTAAGCTGTATGGTTGTCATGGAAACGAAATAAATCATTGATATCAATATGTATATCTGTATTTTCCACCTGTATATTTTAAACATATATTAAATATACATTAATTGCGTCACATGAATTTTGAATCACTTTATTTCACAGCACATACTGAATATAATGAGTGCTGCTATGATATATAGACGTACATATACATATACTATATGATATATATACATATACTATATAGTATATATACATATATATATGTATATATATATATATATATATATATATATGTGTGTGTGTGTGTGTGTGTGTGTGTGTGTGTGTGTGTGTGTGTGTGTGTGTGTGTGTGTGTGTGTGTGTGTGTGTGTGTGTGTGTGTGTGTGTGTGTGTGTGCGTGTGTGTGTGTATACTATATAGTATATGTATATATATATTAGAAAGCAGGGAGGAGTGGATATGTTGTTCAAAGAACCACCACTTGGCAGATTTTCGAATTTTTATGTGATATACCAGGTAAACCCACATCAAGGCAAGAAATGCTATGATAAGCAGCTCTGTCCAACTCGCTACGTCACCAGGACCGATTCAGTAAGCCGAGAAGTGACTCTAAAATAAGCAAGCATTAATGGTAATGCTGACTTCCCAGCATTGCCACAATCTTTGGCTGCAATCAATAAGCGTATGAGGTGGAGGGAGGTAGAGAGAGAGAAATAGAGGGAGAGAGAAACAGAGTGAGAGAGAAACAGAGGGAGAGAAAAGCAGAGGGTGGGAGAAACAGTGGGAGAGAGAAATGCATAATATATGTATTTATTTGTATATATCTGTGAGTTCTTTTCGTAATTGCATTTTACAATTTAGTAACAATATGTTTAAAGTTGCAACATTACCTCAAGTGTATGTCGTGTACGTTGCCTGAATGCTATGTGCTAGTATTTTCTTCCATTTCTATATCTGTTTCCCAATCATTTCCATCCTCGAAATAATTCCGTATTTCCTCTATTTTGTCAGTTCATGACCTTTATTTTACTATTGGCTCTGTTACAATTCACAGATTCCATTCATAGCTAAATTAACAATTAAGTGTCCTACACTGTAATAATTATTTTATCTTACAAACGTAAGTTTTTCACTTTTCTGCGTGTAGTTTAATGGCTACTCGAACCTATAGTTTACCCCCAAACACCTTTAATTGGCAGCTTTCGAAGATTTTCTCAAAGCTATCATTAAGTCGATAGTCTAATAGCTGGAATATATATAATGACTTTAAATTCACCTTAAAATTTGTTAATATTTAAGAAAGAAACATTTCTTTTTAATCGGCTAGTTCTGTTTCAGAATGGGCAGCCATTTTGTTGGTGAATTCCGCTTATTTTGAATAACTTCATTCACGCCTTATTGTTAAATGGTATTGTAAATTGACCATTGAGGTCTATAAATATAGTATCTGCCATCCATGCTAAGTGTTCGTTAACTAAATGATAGATCAACGATAACATATTCAGGAAATTTTTCAATCTCAAGAGCTCTTATTATTTTCCTCCAATGACAAACTATCAAACAAGGTAGAGTAAACCAAAAGCTTTGCAGTACGCAGGATGTTATGGTGTTTCCACAAGTTTCTATGGAAAAAAGGCACGTGATGTACACAAGTAATGGCAAAGACTCTATTGCGACACCATTTTCGTTAGAGAGGCCGGCATTTTTGCAGTAACATTCTAAATGACATTTTCAAGTGTATCATTAATGTTATCGTTTGCAAATGTGTCAGAATTGTTTCTGCTAAACAAAGTTGTTCCAATTTTTGCTATTATGAACAGTTCCGTACCATTGAAATATGACACCAATTTAAAATATGAAATGCTCCGTATGTAAAATATACTGAACTCTGTCATTATATGAGCTTAATATATTTAGCGGTTCTAAAACAGAAAGTATATCATTCACTTCTAATTCGATTTAACTGCAGCATCAACAAAGTAATATTTGCTGATAACATTTCTACTGAGATTTTACTTAAGCTCTTTAGATTACATATCTTAAAGTATGGTTTGCTGACGTAAATTTCACCCTGAAAGAATATTTAAGCTTTTTGCATGACATATTCCACACATATTTTCAAATGCTGACGCAAGCAACAATAATTCGTTATCTAACCTTCACTAGTTTAATTTTCAATGTCACATGTAATGGCACGTTACTACGGCTGATGAATGGAAAACACATAGGAAAAGTCAGTAAAAAGCAATCTTCTTTACTAGAATTATACTTGAAGAGAAAGGATTTACTTTATAAATTCAATACGGAATTTCAAACTATCAAAGAACATTTTGCAGATACCATATATATATATACACATACACACATGTATATGTTCAATATATAATATATATATATATATATATATATATATATATATATATATATATATATATATATATATATATGTGTGTGTGTGTGTGTGTGTGTGTGTGTGTACATGCACACACATCTATATATATAAAACATATAAAACATATAGTTACTTTTCTTCATCTCCAATCGCATTGAATATATTTTTAAATCCTCGAATAAACACACACAGACACACAGTAAAACAGAATTAATACGTACAAAAACTGTTATTCTGATACCTCATTCTTTAGAATATATGCTAGTAGGAAAATCTATTTATTATACGAAAAGAGCAATAAAACTATATTAGATATGCCAGTAAATGGAAAATAAAATAATAAACCAAAATAACAATGTGAAAATATAATCTCATTGTCGTAAAGGAATTTCGAAAATAATCTATGTTAACAAAATGAGAATAATTTTACAGTCAGGAGATTGTAACTCACAGACCGTGTAGAAGTAGTTCCAGTTAAGCAAATATTAAAGTTGTCCATGCCGTTACTGTCATAGTTTCATCATCATTCCACCTACACACAAATACGTAGAAATATTTTTCCCTCTTTGCTCTCTGCCTCCCACCCTCACGTATCTCTCACTCTCTCTTTTTGTCTATCAGTTTCTTTCTCTTCGATATGTCATCCTCTACTTCAGTGTTATGCGCTTCACACCCTTCCTTTCATCACGTTGTATGTCTGTATACTTTTAAGTGCGCACGCGTGTGTACGTGTGAGAGAAAGTGAGAGAGAGAGAGATAGAGATAGAGAGAGAGAGAGAGAGGGAGAGTTTGTGTGCCTATGCAAAATCTAAATGATTACGTATATATATGCAACTATGCAGCTACATATAAGTACATATGTCATATACGTCTATAAACATTTGTACGCACATAGTTGTATATTATATGCATATATGTGTATAGATATATACACATGTGCATATATACATACACGCGTATATTCAGACAAATACATCTGTGTGCGTGTGTTTATATGTATATAAATATATATATATATATATTTAATCGTATATACATATATGTGCGTATACACATACACATAAACAACCACGTTCACCCATGCATACACACGTGTATGTATATTCTTCCTGTAACATTCTAGACATTGCACTTAATACTTTTAAAGTTATACAAATTCCCTGTCTATAAAACAAATAAATATCTATTTGTGACATTAGAGAAACCATTTTGTTTTTATTGCATCACTCCTGATGTATTTCTTCTTGGTGTCTTTTACTTATTTCATTTTCTTGAATAAAGAAATGCATATAAAGTTTTAACTGGAAGCCGTTTTGTCTTTAGACATCAACTATTCTATTTTATTACCTTAGGCTTGTAATAAATATTTTTGAATAATAATTTCTGTCTGAATAGTGATAATGTAATGCACCGCCATATAGCATATGGTAAAAATATGATTAAATTTTAACTTCAAATTTAATACTTACTGTTTAATTTTATGACTGACTTAAGAAAATTTCGTAAATTTTTATAAATATAAATATATTATTACATGTGATAGCGTTGAAAAAGCACTGAAATCGATACTTATCATAGATTTCAGTAACTTATATCACTGACAGACAATTTGTTAGAAACCACAGCTAAATTCTCTCAAATAAAGTCTTTCTCAGGACTGATCATGTATGAATGTACGTATGTGCGAAATGATGCATGTATATATACGTGTGTGTGTGTGCTTGTGTATAGGATAATGTGTTGCAGAGGAACCATCCGCCCCATGCAAGCATGGAAATATGAACGTAAAATTGGTGATTGTACCGGAGAGTTATGGAGTTCATAATCACTGGTCCTTCGTCCTGACTAAGGAAAAGAAAACAATAAATCCCGGTCATAAAAGGGGAAAAACATTGGGTAATATATTAATGATATACAAAACATCAGGATGATTACAACTGGAACATCTTTTAACGTTTGTCAGCTCGATTAACAGTAACAAATCCATTACTAACACAAGCAACAAAGTTATTTTCGGTTTTTACTAATACTTATCAAAAATATGTGTTAAAAATTATTTGATAAATAATAGTAAAAACTTCAAACCAAAAACAAGTATTAGTATATATATCATGTATATTTAAACATGTTCTAATAATTATATAAACTAGCGAGAAACGTGAATATTTCAGGGAATTAAAAGTAAATCTATTGGGTTATTTCTGAAAACTTTATTCAACAAAACCTAAAAGTGTAGCCTATGTTGTGTCTGTATGGAAAGATAGTCACTCATCTGCTGCTCATTGAAAGGTGAAAGGAATTCGAATACGGTGATTACTTAATGCACTTTATATGTACAATTTATGTATTTTATTCACAAGTTCACAGACTTACACAGCACTCATAAAATAAATATTCATTCTTTCTATCTTGCCCATAAATAAAAAATATATCCCGTACATATGATACAACCTTTAGTTAAAATGGATATATCTGCCACGTAAATAAGCGTGAATATTTCACGCAATTGCACTTATATGCATGCGTTAAGTGACCGGTGATATAAAAATAACTTAGTCAATTCCGCCTATGACAAAAGACGGAATTGGGTAACAAACAAATAAATAAATATCTATAACTTGAATATAAGATTTCTCCTATTTTTTTTTTAAAGAAATTCTTCTCTTTCACAGATATTTGAAGAGATATTCGCACGTGTTGGGCACGTAATTTCTAGAAACTTGCATGACATTTCCCCTCTGTCGCACAGAAACTGTTTATGGCCAGTTCTTACTCCGGGTTGCTGTTTTTACTAGACTATTCCACTAGAAATCTTTGCCGTTATACATTTATCTATATACATAACTTATAAACATAAGGCCTGAAATTTTGCGAGAAGGGATTTAATCGATTGAATCGTCCCAAATAGTATATTTTGTGTACTATAGTTGCATAAAAGGTAGAATGGACCTCCTGAGAAACGAACTAAGAACTTAAAGCGCCGAAAGAAATACAATGCAATTTTGCCCAGCACGCTAAGGTTTCTGCCCATCCATCGTCCTAATTACTTACAAACGAACATGATTTGATGGCAACCACTATGCATTTGCTCATTGTTATTAGTTTATACTTAGTCACTGGTAGGCATTCTCCCTAACTTCTACTAACTATATATATA
>NC_068990.1:68469789-68471452 GCF_001194135.2 Octopus bimaculoides
TATATACACATACACACACACACATTTATATATATACAAGGGTTTGACAAAATAATGCAAACACCTAGCATCATAGCATCATAATGTTGAAATATCTATAAAACCGTCAAAAGCTTGTTTATTTTTATATTCATTTATCTATTGTTAGTGTTGCTTAATATGTTTTGCTGTTTCTTTTCAGATATCCTTTTCTTTTCTCCTCTAGGCACAAGGCCCGAAATTTTGGGGGAGGGAGCCAGTCGATTAGATCGACCCCAGTAAGCAACTGGTACTTAATCTATCGACCCCGAAAGATGAAAGGCAAAGTCAAACCTCTGTGGAATATGAACTCAGGACATAATGATAAACGAAATACCGCTAAGTATTTCGCCAGGACTTTCAAAGAGGTCAAATTGTTGGTGCTCTTATGGCAGGCGCTAGCGTAACGAAAACAGCCGAAATGTTTGGCGTATCAGGAAGTAATGTCTCGAAAGTAATGACAGCGTTTGAGAAACAGAGAAAACCTCCTCGTCGAAACAAAACTCCGGAAGAAAACCAAAACTTTCAGAGAGGAACCGTTGTACTCTTACGCGAATTGTTAAAAAGGATCAGAAAAGTACAGTTCCCAAAATTACTGCAGAGCTTAATAACCACCTCGAGAACCCACTTTCCACAAAAACTGTTCGCCAAGAGCTGAACAAAGCCGGATTTCACGAGAGGACTACAATCAGAAAACCACTTCTTTAAAAAACAAACGCTTTGCAGCGTTTAGAGTGGAGTAAAAACCTACAGAATTGGTTCGTAGAGCAGTGTAAGAATGTTATTTTCTCAGATGAGTCATCCTTTACCTTATTTCCAACCACCGGCCGAGTATACGTGTGCAGAAAGCCAAAAGAAGCATTTCACCCCGACTGCCTTCTTCGAACTGTTAAACATGGAGGAGGATCTGTGATGGTCTTGTAGGGCTATATCTTGGAAATCCGTCGGCCCAATGGTTTCCCTTCAAGGCTATTTAAGCATTTTATCTGACCAAATTCATCCTATGTTTGCGGAACTGTTTCCGGAGGGAAATACAATCTTTCAGGATGATAATGCACCGATTTACACAGCTAAAGTTGTTATTGAATGGCATGTGGAACATTCTAGGGAAGTTGAACATCTTATCTGGCCACCACAGTCCCCAGATCTGAATGTTATTGAACATTTATGGTGCATTTTAGAAAAACAAATAAGGAGTTGATATCCACCACCATCATCACTACAAGACCTGGAGACTGTTTTAACTGAAGAATGGACAAACATTCCTTTGGAAACCATTCAAACTTTGTACTAGCCTATATTTCGTAGAATTCAAGCTGTAATTGCTGCCAAGGCGGTCCTACCCCATATTAAAATAAATTTGTTTGAAATTTTAAGGTGTTTCCATTATTCTCTCCAACCCCTACATGTACGACGGGCTTCTTTCAGTTTCCGTCTACCAAATCCACTTACAAGGTTTTGGTCGGCCCGTGGTTATAGTAGAAGACACTTGCTCAAAGTGTCACGCAGTGGATCTGAAGCCGGAATCATGTCGTTTGGAAGGAAGCTTCAGATAATGAGGCACACAGGGATGGATAGATAGATAGATAAATAGATAGATAGATAGAGAGAGAGAGAGAGAGAGAGAGAGAGAGAGAGAGAGAGA
>NC_068990.1:68471830-68475133 GCF_001194135.2 Octopus bimaculoides
TATATATATATATATATATACAGATTGATTGATAGATACATAGATAGATAGAGAAAGAGAGAGAAAGAGAGAGAAAGAGAGAGAGATTTATGTATGCCTACCTAGATTTTGTGTGTTGGTAGCATATATCCTTTGTGTACGCTCATATGTATCTATGTGTATGCGTTTTTTATACATGCTTCTACAAAATGATTATACTCTATGAGAAATAAATATATTTATAATGATAAATCTAATCTGGAGGTCATTGCATTAAATTTAAGTATATTCAGGAGTAGAGTCATAGATACTCATTGTGTCAGTTGAATATTTTATATTAGAAACATGCTATATATTATAAATGCTCTAGGTATGTATAATACACTTACAGTTACAGACACACACATAAATATAGGTATATATATATATATATACACACACACACACACACAAATATATATATACATTCGTACGTATGTGTGTGTATGTATGTATGTATGTATGTATGTATGTAGGCAAATAGTTGGCAGTCATTTAAGCGTCCGACAAATTGCTTTGTGGTATACGTTTCCGGTTCTTTACGTTTTGAGTTCAAATCCCGTCGAGGTTAAATTTGCCTTTCATTTTCTAGGGTTCGATAAACAAAAGAAAAACCGGTCCTGCAATGAAGTCGGTACCTCCCTTTCTCTAACTCTTTCTTTGTCTTTTCTTTGCTCTTCAGGAAATGATGGACTGGGTTCAGTCTCGTAGAGGGAAGAATTCCGCAAGGTCTAAAAATTCCTTAATTCGCCGTATGTCACAATGGTACCTCTACTACCTTATCAAGGATTTAAGGGCCATATCAAAGCATGCATATATCAAGTGGGGAGTGAGAGAATGGCGAACTTGATGTGAAATGTGTATGTGTGTATATGTGTATATACACACATACATATATACAAAGAGAGAAAGAGAGAGAGAGTGGGAGAGGGAAAGAGAGAGAGAGTGGGAGAGAGAAAGAGAGAGAGCGAGATATGTAGATGGCACGTGTATGTGTGTATGCGTATTTTAATTACACACACAGGTAAATTATTTTCTAGTGGTGCATACAAGCAACGTTGAGGAACAAATAAGTAAATGTTAAACATTTTTATGAGTTACATCCATATAAATACTGCTTTCAAATTTTGGCACAAAGCCAGCAATTTTGGGGGAGGCGATAAGTCAGTTACATCGAACCCAGCGTTCAACTGATACTTATTCGCCAAAAGGAAAAAAAAAACAAAGTTAGCTTCGGCGGAAATCGATCACAGCAGATCCATACAAATTTGACTGGAATAAGTCTTTCGCTGTACCACAATGGGACACGGTTACCGCAGAGATATTGTTTAATATATATATATATAGTTACCATTAACTTGATATAATAAAGTGTTCCATGAGGATCCGTTGAAATTGAGCATTTATATGAATTTGGAATTCTTATCGCAGTGTTCCCAGCAACCATAATGGTGAAGCACGCGTAGGAACTTTAATATAAACTTTAATATAAAATTGTGTTTATCCCTATTTCTCATATATATATACAGTATATATCCAATGAAACGAAGAAGAAAACAAAGAAAATTCTTTACACATCTTGAATTATAAATTACAAATGCTTCCGTACCATCTCCATCTCTTCTTCTTCTTCTTCTTCTTCTTCTTCTTCTTCTTCTTCTTCTTCTTCTTCTTCTTCTTCTTCTTCTTCTTCTTCTTCCTTTTCTTCTTCTTCTTCTTCTTCTTCTTCTTCTTCTTCTTCTTCTTCTTCTTCTTCTTCTTCTTCTTCTTCTTCTTCTTCTTCTTCTTTTCCTTCTGATTCTTCTCTTTTTTCCTTCCTCTTCTACTTCACTTTCGTTTACTTCTGATCCTTTTCCTCCCCTTCCTTCCCTTTCTTCCTCCTATTATTATACGTATCCACCCTCTTATCTCCCCACCCACATAATATCTATTTCATTTACACGTCCTGCATCCGCAGTTTTAATTTTTCCCAACAACGTCTGACACACAATGTAATAGCACACCTTTGATGCAAGTCTGATGAAGTGCCTCTCCAATGTCTAAAACCGCAAATATAACGTGATTTTTCTTTTAGAATTTCCGCGTAAACTGGCATTGAAAATGGAGACGGTACGGAAACATTTGTAACTTATGATTAAAGGTGTGTTAAAGAATTTTCTATTGTCTTCTTCCTTTCATTGGATTAGTTAAACTTCGCTAAACCCATTTGACGATATAATCGTCGTGAAACTTGGATCTTCTACACCTGAAGAATTCCGGCTTTGGCTTGGAACCCGACAATGTTGATAGTCCAGTATTCGGGTCGAGTGATTCTCTGGAAATACCCTAACTTCACACTCAATTGACCTTAGCCATTATCTCTCTCTCTCTCTCTCTCTCTCTCTCCCTCTCTCTCTCTCTCTGTATATATATATATATGTACATATATAAGTTTGCGTGTGTGTGTGTGCACGCGCGCGTGTATCTGTGCGCGCGCGCGTATCTGTGCGTGCGTGCATGTGTATGTGTGTACATGTAGCAAGACGGTGAATTCGCAGAGTCATTAGGACGTCTAGCGAAATGCATAGTGGTATTTCGTTCGTCTTGATGCTCTGAGTTCAAATTCCGCCGAGGTTATTTTTCCTTTCAGCCTTTCGGAGGTTCATAAACTAAGTACCCGTTGAACTCTGAAGAGTCAATGAAATCGACCCATCCCTTACCCCGAAATTGTTGGTCTTGTGCCAAAATTTGAAATTTGAAGCCAATATACACATACACAAGCCAATATGTACATACATACATACATACATACATACATACATGCATACATACATACGTACGTACATACGTACATACACATACACAAACACAATTATTCAAATAAATAGTGTCCTGTTTCTTTTCATGTAGAGTCACATGCATAAAAAACAAATGATTATCGTGAAGGATTACTCTGTACCTTTTAGTGGAGTACCCTATTTATTGATCTTTACATGAGAAAATTTGATTATGTATGAGTGTATCTATTTATCTATCTCTCTCTCTCTCTATCTATCTATCTCTCTCTATCTATCTATCTATCTATCTATCCAGCTATCTATCTATCTAACCCTATGAACAAGAAAAAAAAAAATAAATAAATAAAACAAAAAAGGCAAAAGAGAGTCACTTACTGTTATAGTTTCTTCAATGAGAATATTGACCAAGGTTACCGTGGTCTTTTCCGTGGGCTTTTCCTTCCACGGCTAAACCTAAACTGTCCTCCCCTCTTTTTACACGAGAACATTACTGTGTGATACACGATCC
>NC_068990.1:68477865-68479895 GCF_001194135.2 Octopus bimaculoides
TGTGTGTCAACATTATAAACTAAAGTAAATGAGACTTAGTGCGAGAAACAATAATTCCGGAGAACTTATATGTGAAAACAATGTATATTATCAAGACACAATACACAGATTTATTATCATCTGACAAGTGAAATATTAGCCGAGGAATCAGATATTATTATGACATTTTTGGGGATAAAAAGCGTTGGCCTGATTCTAATAGAAAAGATTAAATCAATAAGCCTTAGGTTTTCGGTACAAATGAACGCAAATAAGGGAATACTGATATCTATAATACTTATTTTGATAAAGAATGTTATCGTAAAGTCTTCACGAATTCAGAGTTTAGACAAAGCTGTTTTATACTGCAGAAAGTTATCACTACCAAAAGTATGAAAATCCTCGGATATATTCTTGAAAACTGAGAAATCGTTCTGAATTTGAGCTTCTTCGGTAATCTAGTGTTGTCAATGTGAAATCAATATAGGATTCTATTATGATGGGAACGAGTAAAAGAAAGAAAATTAGGAGGGGGAATGTTTATAATTTTCTAATCAGAAAAATCGATGATAGATATATTTTCCAATGGAGTAAATAAATTCATTTCCAAATGAAATATACATTTACAAAAACATCATTTGTTTTAACTCTGTCAAAAGTATTGACCTGAATCACCAATCCTGTAAAATTCCTTCATGTGGTTGGTGAAATATTTCCCGAACAATATCACATCGTTCTTTCTAGCATAAAATCATGGTCGCTATCTTTACAAAAATTCTACTCGTGGTGTACATTTGTTTGAACACTTTACCTGTTTCAATGACCAACCCGATCAAGACTTTGCTTTCAGTTGCATGAACCGTTCATTATTTCTTTTTTGAACAACATTTATTTTCGTTATTTTAATTTTTTTTTTTCAGTATCTTATTATAATTATGTCCTCATGCTCATCGAATTTTCAGATTTTGCATTCAGCAGCTCCTCTGTGGAATTTCTTTTTCCTTTCACTGCACACCACTTGTCAACTGCTATATCCAGAGCCACCATTTCTTTATATATTACGAGTGTCACAAGAAGTTGCCTGAACTGTCAAACTGGTATCTACAGAAGGAAGTTCATTTAGCTCTGACTGTTGCTATTCTTACAGCAGCGTTTACTATCAAGAATTATCCCAGGTGGAGCAATTTGTGTCGTCCATCAAAACAGATTTGCCAATGTATTTGGAATTCATTTTTGCAGTTAAATAATGTAAAAAAGTTGGCAGTAATTGTCAGTAAATTTCCACCAATTTGGTGCGAAATGTGGTGTTTTCATTTGTGTTCCATCTAATTTTGTGTAAGAATTGATCGTTCGATCCAAGCATCAAGTATTTTTATTTTTATTTTTACTCGCATTATTAAGGATTCTTTATTCAGTTCCTTGTAAAGCCTGCTAAGTGAATAGACGTGGAATGTTTTTAGTATCATAATATCTACTAAACAGTTTTCTATATCATTTCCTTGAAGCAAACGTAAATACAGAAGTTTTATTCTTATATTTTTGAAACGAAAATGAAAATTAGCCCCAAAGTTTCTTGTGAAATATAAATATACATGGAAAATATGCGGCGCATAACCATAAACATCTGAAACCGCTCTCATTCACACACGTGCGCACACACACACTCTTTATCTCTCAGTATATATATATATATAAGAGAGAGAGAGAGGGAGAGAAAGAGAGATAGATAGAGAGAAATATAATAATTTCTAAATCTCTCTAAATGAGAGTTACAGCAGCAGTATTGAGTATTAATATTTATTGCCAGGCTAACGTGGCAGACCAGAGAAATAGGAAGAATGCTGCTGTTGATTAGCTCCGAGAGGCGATCGCCTCTAGCTAGCTATATGACGCACAAATCTGCGTCCATAAACCTTCGAAGGTTTCTCTGGACTGCCACGTTAGTTTGGCAATGTATATATATTTAATCAATCAACCATATATACTTAACGTGTATACTTAGTGTATTCGTTGGCACACACACACACACACACACACACACACACACACAC
>NC_068990.1:68479948-68482864 GCF_001194135.2 Octopus bimaculoides
TATATATATATATATATATATATATATATATATGCACCAGGTTTTCATTGGTATGACTTGCAACCGCACTAGTTCCTGCAAATGGACACCTTTAGTATTAACCCCTCTCTCAAGGATATACCTATTCCTCCAAAGAAGGTTTTCCTTAAACGACTCGTCAATAAGACTAACTCTTTCATTAATCGTATCAGATGGCAAGCTTTCTTCTTCGATAATAAGGATATCAAGACTCACTCTAATGATCAAAATCCTGAATTTAGTAAATTGTTCAAATCTAAAAATAATCCTCCTCCTAAGCCCAGTTGGAAACAGTTTGAAGAGGACTTCTGGTCTATTGTTAAGAATGTTAAATTCCATCGTTCACCCTTAAGGAATAAACATCTAAGATATCTACAGAATATTACCAAGGAAATAAACAGCATGGAAGGCCTTTTTGTTCAATCGGATAAAACTGGTAACCTGTATCACTTAAACAAGGATTTTTACCTAAAACTACTCACGAAGGAAATACAAAAAAATATACAAGACTACTAGTAAAAATGCTATTCAAAACGCTAATCAAGAAGCTAAGAAAATTATGGAAAAATATAACTTACAGATGAAGATTGAGCCTTTAAATCCACAGCATCCCCATTTTATTTTAAAGGACCACAAGCTTAACTTCTTCAATAACCCAACTCTCCGTCTTATCTACTCTTCCAGCTCTGATATTGGTATGCAAAAAATATTCTTGATAAGTACGTTCCTTCGTTAACGAAAAAACTTAAATTATGGTCTAATTCGTTCCAGGTTGTTGACTGGTTGAACTCTATCGATAATAAACCAAACACTAAATTTATCCAGTTTGACATCTGTAGTTATTATTTCTCTATTAACTCCGTCATCCTTAATGAAGACCTATGGTTCGCGCATGATAAATCTGGCCTCACTCAGGATGAAATTAATGTTTCTTTTAATATCAAGAAAATCTATTATCAAATTTGAGAACAAATTTTGGGTTCGTAAAGATCGACCTGACTGCTTTGATATACCTATGGGGTTCTCTGACTCATCCCAAATTGCTGATGTTGTTATTTATATTCTATCACAAATGGCCGACCAATTCCCATATATCCTCGGTGGTTTATATCGCGACGACTGCCTATTTTACCTCCCAAATATCTCTAATCAAAAATTGCAAAAATTTATAAATAATCTTGTCACATTCTTTAGTAATAATGGGCCTAAATATTACCTTCGATGATGATAGAACAAAGGTCAATTTCCTTGACCTTACGCTCAACTTAAATACAGTCTTACATTTCCCATACCATAAACCTTTTAACAACCTAGAATACACCAGTAATTTTAGCAATCACCCTTCTAATATAACAAGAAATTTGGTTTAAAACATATCGTTTAGAATCTCTAAATTATCCGCCAATGTAAACGTTTTCAATAATAACGCTGATTTCTATAATTCAGCCTTATATAAGGCAGGATATAAGGAACAAATTAAGTATTATGACCATCTTGATCCTGGTTCAAACTCTAATAATCTGGATGATAGTAATTATGCTATTAATGATAATAATAACAACAACAACAACAACAAAAATAATAATTATAACAATACTCATATTGTTCCTCTCGTAGACAATAATCCGGATAATAACCCCTTATATCAAAATAGCCAAATTCCTTATCTTCGAAAATTTTAAAATAAACAGTCTAAGGGAAGTAACTATACTTCCCCACTCTTTTTCTTTAAAAACATATTTAAAAACGTTAGTTTTTTTTAAATAATAAATCTCTCTATAAATCGCATAATCCTAGTAAAAATATCTAACTGATTGCTCCATACGGAGAACAAGTTAAAAGTAACCGCCCTTATCTATTTCGCTAAGCTATCGAAAGGAACTTCCCCAAAATTTCCAGATACCACTCCATTTTCAACACTCACCGTATCAGAATTGGCTTCTCCAACACCAGTAACTTCCTATAGATTATATCCTCGCATAACAACTATATTCTTAAAAATAAAAGGGTTTTCCTTAATAACTATAATAACATTAATAATAATAACAATAATCTCTCGTTAAATAATAATATCAATAGTAATAGTCCTTGTAATTGTGGTCCGAATAAAATTTGTGTTCTCAACGGAAATTGCAGAATTACAAACGCCGTTTACCAATGTGAAATTACTGCAGAATCTAAAGAATTCTTTTATGTTGGACTTGCTTCTACGGAACTGAAATAACGTATCGCGAATCACCTTTCTACATTTAAATACATTCATAAACGTACTTCTACAGGTTTTAATAAACTAATTTGTCACCTCAAAGACTCTAATAAGCAATTATCTTTAGAATTGAAAATTCTATCAAGATCATTTCCTTATGATAAAGGGAAATCATTCTGCTCTCTTTGTACGGATGAACAACTGTTTATCCTCTTTTCCAAACATACACTGATCAACACCTATAAGGAAAGTGTTACAGGTGTTTACATTAGAAAAAGCATTCTTTCAGCTATTTCAAATAATATCTACACCTTACCTAATAATATCTGCAACTTTATTTTTATCTTTATTCTTATTTCCCGCACCTCCTATTCTTTCCTTCATCTTTTTTTCCATCGATTATTTATTCTCCATTTGCTTATACCTCCATTTCTCCGTTAATTATCTTTCTTTCATTCTTTCTTTTTTCTTTCTTCTCTTTTTCTCTCGCCCTTTGACGTAAAATTTTTTAACGGTATCATTTAAAAATGACTAACGTCTCTTATACAACTTTGCTTTCCACATATGTATGCGTGTGTGTATGTGTGCATGTGTGTATTTATATGTATACATATGTATGAGAATATATATATGCATATGCATGTATATATATATATATATATATATATATATATATATATATATATATATAT
>NC_068990.1:68484053-68486348 GCF_001194135.2 Octopus bimaculoides
AAGTGCATTTTCAAACCTTCTTTCATATATATTTCCACTCGTACGGTATTCCACAACTTTACTTTATTATATATATATATATATATCATACATTGTAATTTCAAACATCTACAAAGATGATTTATTGATGCACACTGTTCTTTATATCCTCCCTAGTGAGACTGATGCATTGTTCCACATTATTCATTCCCTTGGATTTAATTTTAATGCATGTATCGAAACATATGTTGTTGATATGGTGATATAAATGATTTAAATACATCTTGAGAGCGTTTGTCTCCATTTTCCTTTATTCTTATATATATATATGTGTGTGGGTGGTGGGCTTTCGTGTGTGTGTATGTATGTGTGTGTATGTATGTATTAGTCTGAAAGAGACCCACGTAATGCTATCTTCGAAGAAGAAGAGCAAAATAAAGAAATGAATCTATATCATAGTATGAGCTGTGTTTATATCATCATCTATCCGTCCAGCAGCATTAACCTCAAATGAAAATGGTTTTCAACTAATTTATTTGGAGAAATGAAATAAAACGACGTTGGATAGACTGAATTTATTTATTGAATTCCTATATCCAACACAAAGTAAAATATGATTACGGTTTAATTTCGGGCAAAAGTTTATTTTTCTTTGAGCGTCATCGAAAAAATCTTCATGAGTATTTGACTCTCAAATGCAACAGTAGACAGACAGAACAAAGGAAAGGATAAGGATGGGGAGAAAGGATGAGGAGAATAGATAAGGATGAGGATAAGAAAGAGAGAAGTAATGAAAATGACTGCAGATTTACTAAAACACATTCTATTAGTAAAACAATTCTACAGTAAACCTGTTTTAATTTATTGAATGTATTTCCTTCTACCACTTGGCACTTCTTATTTTTGGGCAGGATAAACTATTTTCCAAAAATATTTGGCCAGTAAAACGGACAACCTTGCCTCTACAAGGTAAACATAGTCTCTTCTACTTAACTATTTGTTGATGTACAATTGTGAAAAAGAAACGTCTTGAAAACAATAATCCTCACGAATGAAATAATTCAGTGAAGCTTATCATTTGTCACTTTCCTTATGTATGAAGAAGTTTTGACTAGGATATTTCACTGAAATAATTACGCTAATATTATAGACAAAAATATTATTTAAATGTAAATTCATTTTGACATTCGTCGTCTGCCACAAATATTACTAATATGCACATTCATATAAAAAAAAATCTGAGAGCTCCTTGTTATTATTCAACTTGCTAGAAATAGCAATTAAGTCTACTTCAAATCAGCCAGAGAGACTCGTCATAATAATGTAAACAAAACCTTGACTACGAACGATATTTATGAAGTCATCAAAGTAAATGTTAAATATTGTACATTGTGTATATGCCGAGTTTGCTGAATGTAATTAAAATATTTATAAAATAAACGTTAGCATTTAAACTGTATTGAAAGATTATGCATTACGCCAACGCTGAGAGACGACAACTTAATTTTCAGTAATTTACCAAACGAAAAATCGCCTAATATATCATCTATTTTTCTAAAAATGAAAATAGAGCTAAAGTTAATAACTATCTCATTCTTTCAAAGACTCTTTGTATTTAAACAAAATATATTTGATACTAACGAAGTCATTTTTTAAATGGACAAACAATTTAAATTTTATAATTTTGCTATCTTGCTGTCAGTAAAGCGACGGATATCAAACAAGTAATAATAATTATCTAAACCATATTAGTAGACACATTAACATAGAAACGACTACGAGATACCACATCGAGCAAAACAAAGCCGGTATGTATTTGATCAACCAGCTAAATATAGCATGTAAGCCACAACTCACTGATTTGAGAAAAGAAATAACAACACGTTAGCTACTGTAGTACTAGAAATACCATGTCTAGAAAACAAAAGGCAGGATTACCACAGCTGGTATTTCTTTGATTCTAGGTCTGCTTGTACATATACAGGCTGGGATTAAACAACAGCAACACAACCGTAAGAGGAGCAAAGCTTGCAACAATGAATACCAATAAAAATCCCAAACATAACATGGAATTTAAACTACCAACAATAGTATCTACAAGAAGCTGCATAAAAGCTGGTGTTTGAAGCAAAAAATTGCTGTTAGATATCCTAATTATTTTCGCTACTGCTTTCCGCAGCATGTTAGAATAAATGGCGGAGAGAAGTTCTTACCTTGAGGAAAGAATATTGAAAGAGAAAACAAAAGCTCAGGAGAAAAGAGACTTTGCATTTTGGAATATATATATATATATATATATATATATATATATATATA
>NC_068990.1:68486705-68488767 GCF_001194135.2 Octopus bimaculoides
ATATATAAATAGAGAGAAAGAGAGAGAGAGAGAGAGAGAGAGAGAGAGAGATACATGTATTTATATATATATATATGTATATATTGAATATATAAAATATATACATATATATAGGGAGAGCGAGAGAGAGGGGGAGAGCGAGAGAGAGGGGGGAGAGCGAGCTGTGCATATATCTATAAATGTATGTGTATGTAAGAGTATGTGTCAATTTATACATATATCAGCATATGTGTGTCTTTATGGATATGTTAAGCATATGTGTGTATGTTTGCATATACGTATATTATGCACATCCACTCACATCCATCTAGAAAATAACAATGACGAAATTTAAGTTGAATTGACAAGGTGTATTAAAGATTTTAATTCTTTCATCAGTTTATTATCCCTAGCACTCATTCTGTAACTGACAATACCTGAAGAGTCATTAACTTGCGAACATGTAGACACATTTGCAAATATGTTTATGCAAGAAGTCTTATATAAGTTACGTACATTAAGGCGTATAAAACAGTTTACAATTGTGAATTTGTACGCCTGCAACACACATATATAAGAATGAATATGTATATCTGTAAGTGCTTTTAAGATGTTGCGTCAATATTCATTTGTATGCAGTTTCGCTTAGAAAATCATTTTAAAATTTGTGTTATACGTCTTATTCCCATTAGAGTGGCATTAGAAATAATAATTGTATCTACAGTTAAATTCATGTGAGTATATAGCTTATATGAAATTTGAAATTTTCACTTGGAGTACTCTGAATAAATGCATTTATATATATATATATATATATATATTTATGATATATATATATGTATATATATGATATATATATAACATATATATGCACATAGATATATAATATATATGCACACATTATATATAATATACATGCACATATATATAATATATATCTATATAATATATTATATATACATGTATGTATTATGTATGCATGTATGCATGTATGTACACACACGCACGCACACACACATATATTTATACATATACGTCTATAATATATAGATAATAAATGATATACATATATTTATATATAGAGTATATTATTGTATTTTATTACGTGTGTGCATTTAGCAAGGAAACATAAAGCAGTGAAAGACAATCCAGAAGACTATATATATATATATTAGGTGGGGGGGGCTGAAAAGTAAAGTTACATTTCGTGTGATTTGTTCAAGTCACCATAAAGACTATCATACATATATTTTCTCGCTCAGATTATGATAGTCATCGTCAGGAATAACAACTTCTATGAATCCACGGACAAACAAAAAAGAATCACGTTCTTTAGAAGGCAAAGATACTTTGAGTGCCTTTTCGACATCGCCCCCGCTCCTAATAATTTTCTACTGAAGTATTCAAATGACCTGCATAAATGGAAATCTGATGGTGTTGGATTTGACGAGTAAAGAATGTAAGGTAAGATAGAGCTTCATAGCCTGATGAATTTATCTTTCTAGAGTTATTTTGTTGAACGCACTGTTTTATTTTCCCTTCTCTATACACTTCCTTTTCTGCTTGATATGTTCTTGCACATTAGATCAATGGATATTAAACATCCGAACAAGTTTCCGATATGTTGACACGGATACTCTCTCTTCAATTGCTGTTTTCCCTGCGTCACTATACAAAACAGATGATCTTCCTGATCGATACACTCTAAAAGATCAAAATTACCTCTTTTGAATTTGTTAAACCTCTTTTGGTATTTCCGAACTCATGCTGTTAGGATATATAGCTTATAAGTTTTTCCATGCACGTGTTGTATTGTTGCCCTTGCCAGATTCGTAAAGCATGCAATTCTGAATATGCATTTTTCTAAAATCCTCGTCTTCCATGGGCTATCAGATAGAGTGTGTCAATGCACAGAATGTGTCCGCACAAACTAATAATCATTGATTAGCTGATTGCAAGGAAACATTTTATTGGTTTCCAAACAATTTTTCGGCGTGACGTCAGACTAAATACACACGTGCACATACACACACACGCGTGCGCCCACACACACACACACACACACACACACACACACACACAC
>NC_068990.1:68489039-68492736 GCF_001194135.2 Octopus bimaculoides
TATATATATATATATATATATATATATATATATATATATGCCATAGTATCTCTCAAAACTAGACATAATATTTAAGAATTGTCCAAAGTTAATTAGGTTACTTATGAAGAAAAGCAAACTATAGGAAAGTAAGCGATCGCCACAGACTATGAATTCACAAACACTTTCCATTTCACAAGAATGAAGGACAACCCAAAATAACGAGACTGAAATATAAGAAATTCACAGTAGAGAATAATATGTGCATTCCTATCATCAGCTGCCCAGGCCGATATCATTATGGTTTCGACACCTGGACAGTGCCATTCATCCGGTGGTGTCCACATCATTGAAAATATAAATTCTGTCCAGGAATCTTCCAGCTTATTACTACAAATTATAGTTAGCAAATAGCGATAACTTATAGCTACAAAGTAGTATTTGTAACAACGAGCTAACACCAAAATGGACATACAGACAATAAACAAACATAGGCAACTAAATATTTTGTTTTTTAATCAAAATCACATCATAGACATCACGATTACTGGAACAGCACATCTCGAAATCAACGTCCTCGAACAACGTACAAGAAAAAGAAACAGCTTAAAACAATATCTATGAAATAAGTTAAGTAACATAAAATAAAACTACTTTCGAAAAGTAAAACTAAAATGAATAAAAATAAAATTAGGTAAATAGAATTTGAAATTATAAGAAAATCATACATATAATATAAATATATAAAATGCGTAATCGTACATCTGTAATTAAAACAAATAATAAAAAAACACTTGTTAACTACAAAGAGACAAAATAATCCATTATAAATAATCGGCCAATGAGCTTGTTACTTGTGAAGAAGTCAAATTACACTTAATTAAAGAATAAATACATATGTACTTTAAACGATAAACGTAGAATATTCTCAGAAGAAAATTATTACGGAAATAAGGAAACTTATAGCGAAACCTCACGTGTTGCAGAGAAATTAACAGAAACATACTTTCGTCTGAACCCTACGCAGTCAAACACTAAAAGATCGATATCTGTCAAGAGGCGGAAGTCAACTACACAACGGATGTGATGCTGTACATCATAGCGAATGACAACTACTCGGTGGAAGTGACGTTGTATACACAACCGTGAATGACAGCCAGACTGTAATAAAATAATCCGAAACAGTGAAATCAACAGTCCTCGCCTTTCCAGGTTCAACTGTAAATTCGAGATCTTTCCAAACTCTATCAAAACCTCGCTGTATTAACCTAATCAACAATTAAAACATTGAACCAACATTTTACTGCTGTAGCCTTGCTTTTCCTTGTACACCTTTCACATATTAATCCCACCCCAAAACATTCCAACTTTATTTATAATTCTTCTATATCTAATGACTTGGCTGCAAAAAAAAACAAACAAAAAAAAAACGTTCTACTCCTTCCAAAGAGGAATTCTGCTATCCGCCCAAGGCAGCCATGTAATTAAAACTATCAGTCTTATAAAAACTAATTATTATCACTTCCAAATAGTTAACTTCTTTTACTGAGTCACCATTTCTATTTGCTTTGAGATCCACTGGATATATTTTCCCCACCAAATACTCAAAATATCCATGTGTGTGTGTGTGTGTGTGTGTGTGTGTTTGTGTGTGTGTGTGTGTGTGTGTGTTTAGTCTGACGTCACGCCGAAAAATTGTTTAGAAACCAATAAAATGTTTCCTTGCAATCAACGAATCAATAGCTACAAGTTTAGGCGGACACGTACTGTGCATTGATATGCTCTATCTGATAGCTCATGGTAGACGAGGATTTTAGAAAGCTGCATATTCAGAATTGCATGCTTTACGAATCTGGCAAGGGTAACAATACAACACGTGCATGGAAAAACTTATAAACTGTATATCTTAACAGCATGAGTTCGGAAATACCAAAGTGGTTTAACAAATTCAAAAGTCTGCGTGTGTGTGTGTGTGTGTGTGTGTCTGAGTGTGTGCGCGTGCGTGCACGTGTGTGCAAGTGTGTATGTATGTATTCTAATTAAGTATCTGCACGAATGTGTAGTTCGAAATTAAGTAAGCAAAAAATTGTTCAACACAAATTAAATGCTTTCGCTTTCTTTCATCATGGGATCAGGAGACTGGTGTTACTCTCACCAGGTAGTATATTCTACAAAAACATTTAATATAAAAGAAACCTGTTTAAAATTGTATAAAAGCTACAAAATGGAAAAGGCGAAAAACACGACGCAATCAAAGGGAGTGGCTAATATACTGGATCAGATGTATTTGCTTTGAGTGCGAAGTACAGTTAAAAACTGTAGAACTTCAAAACGTTCTGATTTGATCAGTCATGGAGTTGATCGTAACGATGAATCAGAGAATGAATTATATGATTGGTTCTGGTAGGTGGCGAGTCATGATCCAATAAACAAAGGGTGAATTACGAGATAGGATTTCTGAACGTATGATACGTGAGGATACATAAGACAGACAGCAAATGATATGGATTGATTGCTGAGATGTTTGATGCATCATGCGACATTCCAAATAACCGGGAGCAATTAATATAAACAAAGAGACCAAATTGGAGATAGTCATTAAATATATTCTGGTTAGAAGTACCTTGAAATATAGAGGAAAATTATTCTAGCCTTGAAGCAGCAGTTCCACTGTCACCAAATGATGAGTAAAATAGACAACTTAAACAGGTGCACACACTTCAACAGAATAAAATTCTATTCCTTCATGGCCAAATCTGTTCTCCTAAAGCTAGTTTTAGAAAGAACTGTATACCAATGACTGATCAGAGAATCAAAATTATATGAAAGCCTTTAAATAAAGATGAGTAAAACACATTCGACTCTTCAATGTGATATGTCACGCTGATAATAAATATAACGAAACATGAACAAATCACAAAAACACTGGTCTAAGCATTGAATCTCTCTAAAACGTACGTTCTAGCTTTTATCAATGAATATTGCAATGATGCACTAATATTGAAGAATTTTAAAGAGTTGTATCAGACAAATGAGCGGCACAGACCTGACAACAGTGTAAAGGTAAAATTCTTTAGTTTGAAATATTCATTTCAATTTCAACAGCTCAACAAACAGCATTAAGCATTTTTCAGTATAGAACAAACATTTAACCAACGACCATTCATAGCACAAAATATTAAACAAAAAATACATTTAGCTACAACTACATGATAAACCTAGTAGTATATTTATACCGCTGCTACTCTGAGATTGCACTAATAATCAAAACAAACTTTTTGAAAAGGTTTTACCTTGCATAATAAGCCGTATATTACGTCGATGCATTCACAACCACCACCAATAACTCCGTGCCTAAGTGATATATCGAGATAACTGAAAACGATTTAAGTTCAGATCTAACCAACACAGCCACTTCTCCAGAAACATTGAAAAGCGTACACATGAGTTTATTCAAATATGTGTGTGTGCGGGCATTCGTGCGCGCGCGCGTGCGTGCGCGTATGTGTGTGTGTGTGTGTGTGTGTATGTGCACATAGCTTAATTTTTGAAGTGCCGACGAAGTTATTAGGTGATGTACAAACACTCAAATATGAGTGCATTGCATTTTATAGCAGAAACAGCTGTAAGTTAATGAAGTTCATTGCATGATATTTTGTTCCCTTGTCATTTGTATAATCTACTATCTAAGTATATATATATATATATATATATATAT
>NC_068990.1:68492914-68494246 GCF_001194135.2 Octopus bimaculoides
GTGTGTGTGTGTGTGTGCAAAAAGAAAACACTGTTGAATATATCTTAACGATTTCCCTGCAGAGAGGCTGGTTCAAACAGTATGAACGGAATCGTTCCAACAGAAACTGTGTCTTGCTCTTCATCACTTGATATAAATCCTAATATGAATGTGTGCATGTGAGTGCGCGTATGTGCGTGCGTGTGTGTGAGTATATATACACATATATATATATATACTCACACACGTGCATATCCATATATAAGTGCGTTATGTTAGCGCATGTGTATATTTGCGTGTGTCTGTATTCAGTGATGTAGGAATGTTTGTAAGTTGTTTGTTATCTAATGCATTCATATACACCACAATAATCGCAAAAACAACAATGATAGAGCATATTTACAATAAAGTTCACAGTCCTTCACATTAGCATATACACAACTCACACATACAGCACATATAGCGATTGTGACACACACACACACACACACATGGCACACATAGACACTATCATGCTGCCACACTGTCACACACGCACAAACACGTACACAAGAATCGATATAGCTTCGAAGCACAATACACATATGCATATGAGGAATTTGACAATCGAAACTCTAGAAGTAATTCTTAAATTTGCCCATTGATAAAATTAGAAAAAAAAACTATATACACATGCAAACACAAAATTACACGCAGAGATATTCATACACACAGAAATACGTGCGCACACACACACATATCTGCACAAAACACACACACACACACACACACACACACACACACACACACACACACACACACACACACACACACACACACACACACACACACACACAGGCACATATATATACATAAACGCGCGCATATATATATATACACTCGGATGAACAGACAAATCCCCGTAGAAAATATTATAACGAACAAAGCAAGAATTTGTTTAAAAAGCTATAATTGTAATAAGCAACCTTTCAAATCCAGGAATTAAGACGATTCAACAAATCGTACTCTCCATGCATATTAAAATCGTTTTCAAATTTTCTAAAATACAGAATAGATGTATCTATACACCATGGTTAGTTCAGAGAAATTAATTTAATAGCATTTTGTCTGTAATTTTCAATTTTGGAGTTTGTTTAATTTTGTTTTCTTTCTTACATTTTGTAATTTCTCGCTTTCTCGCCAAATAATGATAATTTATTTCCAAATGACGCGAAATAATGCTGTAAGTATGAATAGGTGTATGTATGTATGTATGTATGTATGTTTGTACGTATGTATGTATCTATATATGTTCGTATGAATGTATGTACTGTTTGTATAAACGTATATATGTCTGAGTATCTGTATGTATAT
>NC_068990.1:68494411-68501589 GCF_001194135.2 Octopus bimaculoides
ATATATATATATATATATATATATATATATAATGTACCTATATAATATCGTTATAATGTCATATGTTGAAAAATATTCTGCATTATTATGTATATTCATACACAACCAATCACAGACTCAGACAATCACACACATATGCACACACACACACACGCACACACACACATACACACACGCACGCACCGACATACACATGCATATGGTCATATGCTAATGTAATCTTTTAAGGAAATCTACATACACATGCATAAAATATTTAGCCTACCTTTAATATAAATAAAGATTCATGTCATCCTTATTGGAAATATAATCTCCAATTGAATGCATTTTCGTAATTGTTAAATATGCAGCCGTAGCATAATTTGAGCAAATGATTTCACTACATTCTCAAAGAATTTATAAAAGGAATCTGCTGAATGCGATATATTACTTAGGAAAGACTACAATTTGTGTCCGTAGTCTATTTATCTCTCTGTCTATTCAGCCACATACGTGCGTTCGTGCGTTCGTGCACGCGTGTGTCTGTGCGTCTGTGCGTCTCTATGAGCGTGTTCTCGAGTCTTTGACGTTTATGTTTGGCCATGCATCTGTACATGAGTGCATAAGCTTGATCAAGATATTTTTTAAAGACAACTGGCAGGTACCAGTGAATGCAAGCCTCCAATTTCCATGTCATCGATATTTGTCCAAGGAAAATGCTACTGTTTTAGACCGATACATCTTCGCACCAAATATTTTCAAAGTTGTTGCACTGTGTTCAAATAGCAAGTTAGCGAGCCGGCAGGAACGTTAGCACGCCGGGGAAAATGCTTAGCGGTATTTCGTCTGCCGTTATATTCTGAGTTAAAATTCCGCCGAGGTCGACTTTACCTTTCATTCTTTCGGGGGTCGATAAATTAAGTACCAGTTGCGTACTGGGCTGGATCTAATCGACTGGCCCCCTCCCCCAAAATTTCGGGTCTTGCGCCTAGAGTAGAAAAGAACGTGCTGAAATAGTACTCTTGAATTCAAAGAGTAGGAAAAGACATCCATTACACGGCATCTTTTCACATCTAGTAACAATTTTTAGCAATACCCTACCTATAATAGATACTTTTATATCCAACTTTGAAAGGCGAAATTGACCTGGTGTCATACACAAAATTCACCTTTCTTACTGAGAGCACTGCTATCCTACGATTGTCTTTAAAAGAGGTTAATTACAACCAACCAAGCATCGAATTATATTATCAAAGGAACCTTTCAGAATCAATATTTGTGAAAATAATCTGTTTGAGGCAATTTGAAAAGCAATGTGTTAAATATTTTAGCATTGCTAAAACACTGATCTGCTGAATGGGTAAACTCCAGATTGAGTCAATGAAGACAAGTTTTTCCTTAACTTCTCGGGTTCATAAGGCAGGGTACCCGGTTTTCATAGTGTACACCAGTGACTGAAATCTGGACGTTCTTCCTGAACGGGATGCAGGATTCAAGGACAGCAACTTTTGAGGGTAGGAGACAAGTCGATTACATCGAACCCAGTACCTGATTGAATCTTCATTTTATCAACCTCGAAGATATGAAAGGCAAAGTTGATTTCAACGGGATTTGAATTCAGAACCTAAAACAATCGGAAGAACTGCCGCTAAGCATTTTGTCCGACAGGCTAACGATTCTTATCTCTTTATGGCCCACAAGGGGCTAAACATAGAGGGGACAAACAAGGACAGACAAAGGGATTAAATCGATTACATCGACCCCAGTGCGTAACTGGTACTTAATTTATCGACCCCGAAAGGATGAAAGGCAAAGTCGACCGCGGCGGAATTTGAACTCAGAACGTAACAGCAGACAAAATACCGGTGAGCATTTCGTCCGGCGTGCTAACGTTTCTGCCAGCTCGCCGCAACAGGCTAACCATTCTGCCAACTTATCACCTTAATGAAAACTTTGGATGTACTAGATTTCATGTGAAAGCATACAGCTTCCCTCTAACAAATTTTAGTCACAAGTCTGATTGATTTGAGGCTGAAGTAGACGACATTCGCCCACTTGGCTACGTACAGTGGGACCGAACCCGAGAGCAGATGATTGCGAAGCGAACCTTTTAATTGTATGTTTATATGTGACAGCGGGAGAGATGATGAGGTTATGTGTGCATATGTATGAATAGACACAAGTATTTTCACATAGTCATGTATTCATGTGTACATATAAACGAATGGCTGCACATATACACTCATATTCGTCTTCGTATATTCAACTACTGCTTAGACTGTAGAATTATTAACATCCGACACCAGCTCGAGTTCAATATTAAGTATTAACGCATTCATCTGGAAACTCCACTGACCACCGCCATAATTTTTCATCTACATTCTACCATTGGTTTCCAGCCATTCTTTCTTCTTTATATTTCTCCGTATCTGTAAGTCTATTGCATTCACAAAGCCAAAGTATATATAACCACAAACATCAATATATATATATATATATATATATATATATATATATATATATTAACGTGAATATGTATGAATATATACGTACATAACTATGTACACACACATACAGGCGTACATATATATATATATGTGTATGTGTGTATGTGTTTGTGTGTGTGTGTGTGTGTCTGTGTGTGTGTGTGTGTGCGTATGAATATATTTGCTTATTTGTTGTGTATATGAATGCATCTATATTTTTGTGTGAATATACAACCGCACAAAAGTGCACACATACACGCCTATATATATATATATATATATATATATATATAAGCATACGTGAGCGTATTTCTATCTCCATACATACGTATATAATTTTACATGCATATTCACATATACGTTGCACATGATTGTTTGTTGAGATTCTACATAAAAACATTTTTTTAATCACACTTTATACAAAGTTTCCATTCCGAACAACTTTAGCTTCTTTGTCGTCTTCTTTTTGACTTTCCTTTTCATTATATTGTCTATATACTTCAATTCAATTAGTTCCTATTTTCAGCATTAGTCACTAGCAACAGCACCACCACCACCACCACCACACAAATCAAACACACACTCTTCCCACACTTTTGCACCTCTTCGCTTCCCTTTTACTTCTCTCCCTCTACCTCTCGTTCACATACACACGCACTAACATTGTTGCTTGCTTGGTTTCTGCAGCCTCTCGCCAAAATCTTAGCCTATCTTCATTGAACTACTTTCGTACTTTTGGCCAAATACAGGCCGCCATGACTGACACTGGTTGGCAAGTGGCCACAAAATTTTCAAGAGAAACGCTGTAATAGATATGAATCGATCTCAGTACTTTCCTGGTACTTATGTGATCGACCCCGGACGTGAGGACAGTGGGGTGAAATAAGGACAGTAGCTGCATTAGTGGACTTTGAAATAATCAACTACTACTACAACTACTACTACTACTACTACTACTACTACTACTACTACTACTACTAATAATAATAATAATAATAATAATAATAATAATAAAAATAATAAAGTCAGCCACTTGTTATTCATGGTTGAGCTCGAGCTTTAAGATAAAGATGAATCCCAAGTCAGTTCCCTCGTTGATACGGTGTATACTTTCAGTACTGATATCAGAATGGAGTCCGGACTGAAAAAGTGTGGTGCATTAGTCTTGAAGAGAGGCAAAATTAAATATATAGACGGGCTAGCGATATCGTCAGGGGAGGTTATAAAGCAGGTAGAAGAGACGGGCTATAAGTACTTGGGGATATTGGAAAGGGATAAATTGATGGAGAAGAAATGACAGAAAAATTTAAGGTGGAGTACTTGCGCAGACTGAGACTGATCCTTAAGTCGAAATTAAGCGGACGGAATAAGATCGAAGCTATCAACACCTGGGTGGTTTCACTCCTGAGATATGGAGCTGGGGTAATTGCATGGACTGTAGACGAACTAAACAGTTTAGACAGATAGACAAGGAAGTTGCTGACTAGATATAGGGTACTTCACCCCAAAAGTGACACAGACAGACTGTGTGTACCAAGAAAAAGAGAGTGAAGAGGGCTGATTGGATGTGAACACAGCATTAGTGCAGAAGAAAACAACATAGTATGGTATATAAAAATGCCACAGAACCGCTAGTATTGGAAGTAAGGAGGTCAGGCTTGTGTAGGATGGAAGATTGCAAAGATAAAGCACTGTACAAGTACTTGAGAATGAATGAAACTGAAAATAGGTGAATAAAGAAAAGAACGCATGGATAATTTCATAGGGATATTGAAGATGAGATAGACAGAGAAAAAAGATGGCTATGGATGACTAAAAGTGATTTAAAACCGGAAACAGAAGCTCTTATCTGTGCTGCCCAAGAGCAAGCATTAAGAACCAATTACATCAAATACAGAATAGACAACACACCAGAAAGGGATAAGTACAAAATTTGTGGACAAAATGGTGAAACCGTATGGCATATTACCAGTCAATGTACGCCACTAGCCCAGAAAGAATATAAGAGACGGCATGACAACATAGCAAGGATTGTCCATTGAAAATTTGCATTAACTATGGACTTGACAGAGCAAAAAGGTGGTACGAATATAAATCGAAAATGATAATGCAAAGATCCTGAGATTTTATGATTCAGTGCGACCATGAGAAGAGAATGGGAAACCAGACATAGTGTTAATTGAGAGAGAAAGCAAACGCTGCTGGATCATAGATATAGGATGTCCAGCTGACAACAAGGTATGCGATAAGGAAGAAAGAATGGTCGAGAGGTATGACAGGTTAGCCTGGGAGGTTAAACAGTTGTGGCCGCTGAGAATGATGGTAGTAGTACCAATAATTGTCGGAGCTCTGAGAACAGTGAGTAAAAATCTTGACAAGTACATGGAACAAATAGGGGCTGCAATAATAATAATAATAATAATAATAATAATAATAATAATAATAATAATAATAATAATAATAATATTGATGATGACGATGATGATGATGATGATATTTCCTGATACAGTACCAGGCACTGGCTCTCATGGCTTCTGATCTTAACTGATTGGAAGTGTTATCATGCACATAGTTTTGTTTTGGTATAAAAGATGGGTTACAGCAAATATTCTGCTCAATACCATAGATTTGCTTGTCAGTTGCTTGACTTTAACAAGTTGAGCATGCCCCTTAGTGGCTGACGATATGTGCATCTCTGATCATGGGCAGGAGTAGTAGGGGAGCATGATAGCCATGTGTTTTAGAGGAATTCTTTGGGGTTTCAACAATTCACCTCTGGAAACATAGGTGCTGTGTTCATCATCCTCAAACAACTCTTACTCATGGACCTTTTCAGCGAGATGGGCTACTCGACCTAACGAAAATTCTAACTGGACTCCCACCTACAAGGTGATGCGCAGTTTGTCTTGATATGAGATCACTATGTCTTTCACATATGTTTGTGATGCATATGCCTGGTTTACCGTTATCAGGCAGGTAATCATGATCGGTATATTGAGCTTCGTATATTTGTACTCGTGTCACTTTGACAGCATGAACTGCTCTATCACTCAGTAATTATAATAATAATCCATTCTACTACAAGCACGAAACCTGAAATTTTAGGGAAGGGGCTAAGTCGATCACATCGACCCAAGTACTTGACCGGTACTTATGTTATGGACATCAAAAGGATGAAAGGCAAAGTCGACCTCGGCGGAATTTGAACTCAGAACGTAACGGCAGGAGAAATACCGCAAAGTATTTAGCCTGGCGTACTAACGATTCTGCCAGCTCGTCAATAACAATAATAATGACTCTATATCTTCAGGAGGAGTTACCATAATCATTACTATATTAAACAAAATGAAGTAGATTGAAAAATTAATTTTTTGAACCAGTTGAAGACGCACGAGATGTCGAAATATCGTTCACTAGATAACAATGGCACTCTTTTAATTATTACTATTATTATTATTATTATTAATAGCGACGGGCGACGGGCAAAATACAGCTAAGTATTTTGTCCAGAGCGCTAACGATTTTCCAGCTCGCCGTTTTAATAACTTAATAATAATAATAATAATAATAATAACAATAATAATAATGCCGCCAGAGGGGTATCTGACGAGAATAATTGTTTCTAATTTAGACACAAGAAATCCAGCGACCTTGAGGAAAGAGAGTTATCCAGTACCACCTACATTATCACTTAACCTTTTTCTCTAGCAGTGGTAGTAGCGGTAGCAGTAATAAGTGTACTAGAGTTAAGTCCTATAAATTTTGCCGTTTTTTATTTCACCTCTTCAGCCATCTTTTCATTTGTGTTTTTTTTTTTTTTTTTTTTTTTTTTTTGTCACAGTATGTGTGAACTCGGTGTTCATTTCACAGGGCCTATTTATACGTTGTTAGAACATTTAACGAGAGACTTCAATGGCCTGAAGAGAACCTTTCATTTATAAAAGCTTAGTTTTTCTATAAAGAAAAGAAAAAAAACTTAAGTGTATTCTATTTTGAAATAGTATCTTAATATAACAGAAAATCTAAAACGGTTTGTAAAAAAATTAAACATGATATGAAATAAAATTATAAGATTTAAAGAAATAGAAAAGTGTTGTTTTTATTTGTTAAATCGAAAAATTATAGTTCAGAGTAGTATATTGGAATACAATTTTACAAACTCAGTGGAAACACTTCACTTTGCTTCTGTGCCAACTAGAAACTAAATTATATTTCTGAAGATGAAAATTATAGACGTAGTGTCTGTTTAATTGAGGAAGTGGCGTGAGTTAAGTACGTTGAATCCTAATTTTTGACAAGACAGAAAAGCACGGGTCAGTACTTGTGAGGAAATGCTGCACGAAAAGGTTTGGGGTTGTAATATTGGCATTTGTGTCTCCAATCATTATTTATGAGCCAATGTCGCCTCAGCTCGCGAGGCTACCGTTGTTAAACTGAATCTCAACAGTGTTTGCGAGTTGTATTAGAAAAAAATAGTCTCCAGAAGCAGGTCGGTGGTGGACAGAGATCGACTTACTCCAGTACATTGCTGACACTTTATACACTAATTTCTGCAGGTAAAATTGACCTCGGTGGTATATCTATCTATCTATCTATCTATCTATCTATCTATCTATCTATCTATCTATCTATCTATCTATCTATCTCTCTCTCTATATATATATACATATATATATAATATAATATAGAATAAATTCTTTATAAGAATTTATC
>NC_068990.1:68501974-68503615 GCF_001194135.2 Octopus bimaculoides
AAAAAATAAAGTAATCTATTATTATATCGTCCGGGGTTTGGTTAAATCCAATACCCTCCTCAACCTTATATATATATATATATATATATATATATATATATATATACGTTGACTTTCCTGCTCGCATTTTTGATCGCGATAACCAATCTTCTTCCCTCCTTGATCTTTTTTAGGCATCAAATCCTGCTTTCAATAAGGTTTGTCATAATTCTCCACCCGGGCGATTTGATCATGTTGTTGTTTCCGTTGATGTTTCACTGAATTGTTCTACTGCCAAGGAGTTCCCAGTTCATCGTACTCTATTCAGCTATGATCGCGGTGACATGGACAATTTTCGCGACTTTCTTCTTGACGTTCCTTGGACTGATATTTTTGCTAAACCTGCTGTGGTCTGCGCTGCGGAAGTTACCACACACACACATACACACACACACACACACACAGATAGATAGATAAGTAGATAGATAGATAAGTAGATATATAGATAGATAGATAGATAGATAGATAGATAGATAGATAGATAGATAGATAGATAGATAGATAACTACAAGGAGAGACCGATAGACAGAGAAGCGGCGGGCTATAAAGAACGTGAGCGTAAATGAGCAGTTCGGGTCAGTCTGCAGTCGTAGAACGCTTTTTAAAAATAATCTTAACACTTGAAGTATCATGTAACTGTTAATTACGTACTATTTTATGAGTAGCACGAAGTAACACAGAGAGAATTACAAGCATCTAGCTTTACCTAGAGGCTGTTAAATCTTGTTAAACCTTGTTAATTAAATTAATACTTCAGAAATTAACAAATTCTACCACAGGCATATATGATATATTCTTCATCTTATCGGTGAACAATACAAGCATACATGTGTGTGTGCGTGCGCGTGTGTGTGTATATATACAAATATATATATATATATATATTCTACTAATCTATTTTCCTCTATATATTTACACACTCGTTTGTATGTATGTATATGTATATATGTGTATGTGTATGTGTCTGTATATATATATATATATATATATATATATTATGTATATGTATATGTATACACACATATCAGATTAAATTGGCTTTTATTCAATTAAAATATAAAATATCTTGCTTTGTTTTCTGATTAAACATTTAAACAACAATGACGTATGTGCAGAGGTGGAGCGGACTGATCGTAGGAGTGTGTACGAACGTGTGGGAGAACAGAAGTGAGACAGAATGCGCGTGGAGTAAAATTTAAATGAGAAATACATACATATACGCATACACGCGTGCACGCAAACTCGCGCGCGTACACGCACACACACGCGCATACACACACATGTATGTAGGCATAAAAATAAACCTAGAGATATTTGAAACATAAATTTCTCTGAAATCACCAGCTAGCATCCTCCTCTTAAATGATTTCATAGCATAATCACATCGTTATAACAGACTTCAAAGTATCCATTGCAGACGAACGTTTTTCAACATGCAACATTATCACACGAAAAAAATATTGATTCAATATTTCAAATGGTACAAATAAATAGTATTGATCAACTGATAGAGACCAAGAAATTATATCTGTGTATATGTGTGTGCTGTGATTTGTATGGGTATCTACGTAGATCTTTGGGAAGAAATATGCGCATATATAT
>NC_068990.1:68503625-68506129 GCF_001194135.2 Octopus bimaculoides
GCATATATATAGGCATATATATATATGCATGTATATATATTTATATATGCATGCATATATATAGGCATATATATATATGCATATAAATATACGTGTAAGTATATATGTATGCATATCTGTGTATGTATTTATATGAGGCGGTGAAATGAACGAGACTAAATATCTTTCCAATAAAGGAGAACTTGATTTCCCCATTAACGTTTGGATATCAACGTTTGGATATCAACAAAGAACACTCAATAGCTGCCATATTAATTCATATCGCAAATGCTTGCATATTTAAGCGATTTTATAAAACAGGCGATATTACATTAGAAAAGATGCTGTTGGTGCATCTCACACACACACATGCACACAAACTTACGCATGTTATTTTATATCGGTCAACTGAGAAACGAGTGCTCCAAAAATGTTGTAGAGGATATGGGTTGTTTTTGTTATTGAAGCTAAATCTGAACGTTTGTCTCGCAACTCGAGTTGCACACTTTTGAGATGATCAGGAAAAACTCGCAGTGGCGTAAAACTCGAGTTAGTAAACATGCAAGCATAACCAAAGACTTACACATGTGTCAATGAGCTGACACCGGCAGCTCACATACGCACGTACCCACATACCCATTCACATGTACACACAGCAAACGCACACATATAAGCACCAGACACCCACCCTCGCGTACTCAAGCGGATATACGCATTAAAACACACACACACACGCACGCACACACACACACACACACACACACATACACACACACGCACACGTACCGGCGTCTGGTGCCAATTAAAATTCTTACCCATGTCAGCCAAATACTAAGTTGACACAAACTTACTGTCCAACCACGCGGTCAGAGTAATAGAGAATTGGGATTCTACTGGATGTATTTATTTGATGTCGTTAATTTTTAAATACCAATGTTATAGCGCCTTAACCAACAGCAGTCAAATCTCCAACTCCAGTAGCCATCTGTCACATACACACACACACACACACACACATACACACACACACACACACACACACACACAAACACACACACATATAGGGTTGCCATTATATATTTTTAATTTCGTGCACAGTACAGTAGGTTCGGTTGGGCAGCTTCTGTTTAAAGAACAACACCATGATGCAACTCACTCTGCCAGAGATTTGGAAACGACACGCTCTACTGCTTGGCATTGGCGCCGGAAGCTCCAATACGTACATTTCAGAGTGTTTGGGTGTCAATCTGAGAACAGTGCAGAGGATTTGGAAAGAGTTGGATGAGTCTAATGGTGATTATGAAGGTACGGAAGCTTGGAAAACTCACTCTGATCGTTCTGATAAGAACCCCTGAATTTATTGGTGAGATACAGGCCATGATTAACAACGGTCCCTCCAAGTCAGTCAGGTCCATTGCTAGGGACATGGAAGTGTCACACTTTCTTATCAGGCAGGTAGTGCATGAAGACATTCAATATTCCTCATACAAGATGAGAAAGGGCCAATTTTTATCCCAAGCCATCAAAGACAAGAGGAAAGACCGCACTACGAAACTTTTCAACAAATTCAAGCAGCCCCTCCAACCAAACATGCTTTGGGTTTTTTTTTTGTGTCAGACGAAAAAATTTTCTGCCGAGACTAGATGGTGAACACACCGAACAACCGTTGACTTGCTGTGTCCCCAAAAGATGTACCGAGAGTGATAAAAATCAAACATCCAGTCGACATCATGGTACTTGGAGTGATCACTAGTGATGGCAACGTTATTCCTCCATTCATCTTCCCACATGGCCTCAGAATCAACACGGAGGACTACATCAAGTGCCTTCAGAAAGTAGTGATGCCCTGGGACAAAAGGGTGACTACTAGAAGACCCTATGTCTGGCAAGAGGACTCTGCACAATGCCACATAAGCAGGAAAACCCAGTCATGGCTGTCAGACTATTTCTGCGACCACATCACACCTAACATCTGGACACCAAACTACCCAAACTGCAACTCCCTTGATTATTATGTGTGGAGCACATTTGAGCGAGACCAACAAAACTTCTTGTAACACCAAAGTTGGACTGAAGGTAAAGAAGATGGTGGCATTAACCGACTTAAACAGGGAGACTGTACGGAAGAATTGCAGCAAGTCCCGAAGTCATCTGGAGGCAGTGGTTGAAACCAATGGTGATTTTATGGAATAAAGTTACTCTTTAGTATTTGAAGATATTTTTATGTAATTTTGGTAAATTTAACTGCTAAAATGAGATGTCAGTGTTATTTTCATTTTTGCATAATTTAGACGACAATATATTCAGCGCAATTTATTCCCAGTTGGTAGGATCAACGGAACATCCTGCTCGTGAAATTAACTTGCAAGATGACTGAGCACTCCACAGACACGCGTATCTTTAACGTAGTTCTCAGGGAGATTCAACGTGACACAGAATGTGATATCGCTGGCCGTTTGAAATACAGGTACAACTCTTTAGTAATACCCTAACCACTGAATCACAGGCCTTCACTATATACATAT
>NC_068990.1:68506415-68512104 GCF_001194135.2 Octopus bimaculoides
ATATATCCTGATATATTGATATATGCGTGCACGCTCAAACAAATGCATTCGCTTCATTGTCTTCTTAAATCATTGCCAAATGTTTCAGCCTACATGGCCACGAAAACAAAACAAAAAACTACTTAATCTTGTACGCAAAGTCTATGTACACTGTTAAATAGAAGAGACGATTTGGAGAAGTTTGATGGGCCAGTCCACGTAAAAGAAAAGATGAATGAAGGCAGAGAGGAAGAAGGAAAGGAAGGAGAAGAGATTGAGTAAAAAACGATAAGAAAACGTGGCGGAAGAAGAACCTGCTAGCTAGGAAATAATAGGAGAGTAGGAGAGAAATAGAAAGTATAGAGACACAAAAGTAATATTCGATAAAGGAAGGGCAATCACTATTAGAAAATTTAGTGGGGAGGCAATGGCCTGTAAAGATGGAGGATACTTGGCGATAGTTTGAAGGAGAGTGAGTAAGGAGAACCGATTAGAACAGGGGTTTTCACACTTTTTGACTTGCGGACCCCTTTATATTTCTGGCTTTACCTTAGGGACCCCTTTATAAACGGTTATGAAATTTATACATAAATATTTGCTTAAAATAACATATATTTTTACATTTATGTATTTAACCGTATTTAACAAATAGGTTTATTGTCAATTAAAAGATTTCGATTAAAAAAAACATATATAAAATCAAATTGCCCATAAAAAGTATTTGCTGTCCACAGACACCCTGGCTTGTCCTTGCGGACCCCCTGTGGTCCACGGACCACAGTTTGAAAACCTCTGGATTAGAAGATAAAGTGGGATGTGATGTGGTAAAAATCGTGAGGTACATAGATAAGAAGAATAAGATGTCGGGAGATTTGAAAACTTAGGGTTATAGGAAGATACGAGCACGCGACAGTTTAACACTACATATTAGACAGAGAGAATGTAAAACGCTTGTTCTGTAATAATAACGATTTGCTCTATTTTAGATCAATTCAGGTGACCACACCAGATTTTGGTGTTGCTCCCAATGTCTTCTGGCTGTCTATTAATAACCTACTTACTACCACAACAAAAGCTATCCACTCATATGCTAAGGCCTCGACCTTTCATTCATCTCTAATTTTCTCTAATCATACATCATCCACTCGTAATTTAGTCACCACAACTTGAATCTGTATTGAGCCTAGAAACAGAGACAAAAGACAACAAAAACATTACAGGAAACAAAGCTCAAATGAGGCTCACAATGGAGTGCTGGTTCCACAAATGGTATTGTGTTGCTGTTATACTCATACATCCTAGACATTATTCAGAGAAGTGTTACACAACTGACTGGCATTAAATCGCTGATGGATACAGTGTGAAGGCGCGTGAGTTAGTAGTTAGGGTATTCGGCTCACAATCGTATGATAGTGAGCTCGATTCATTGTGGCGTGTTGTGTCCTTCAGCAAGACACTTTATTGCACTTTGCTCCAGTCTACTCACATGGCAAAATGAATAGAACCTGAATTTCAAAGGGCCACCCTTTCTCACATTGTGTACCCCGCTGACTCTTCCTGAAAACTACGTTATGGGTACGTGTGTTTGTGGAGTTCTCGGCCATTTGCACATTAATTTCACGATCAGGCTTTTCCGTTGATCAGATCAACTTGAACCCTCATCGTCGTAACCGAAAGAGTACCAGTGGTTGACACACTCCAGACTTTGACACACTGACATGCTGTCTCCTTTCTCTTTCTTTTCAAGCGCTTCTATAATGGTCTCTTGCTCCTCGGTGCTGTTTTACCGTGCACCTCTTCCATTCACGAATCCCCAACCGTTTCGGCTCTTCGTCTCGTTACCTTTGTAACATTCAACTTCTATTCCTCTTCACAGACCATTACTTTCTGCCCTTCCTCTACAGAAAATTGTTCCTCTGAAATTTACTCTTGCTTATGTCTTCCCTACAGGTGTTGACCCAAAACATTCTAACGATAACGACATCAAGTTCATCAGAGAAGGAGAGTCTGCGAGAGTCATGAGTGCTTTCCCTTCCTCTGAACTCAGCGCGTACTTGAATAGAATGAAACAAAAATAGGTTGGTGCGTTTTGCCGTTAAGTAATTAACGCCAATAAGGAAGTGGTTACATGATTTTTATTTTTAGAAATTATTATTAATAGAGATCAACTAATTTTAGTGAAGTAGCAACATGGGAAGAAGATGATATTTGACGTTGTTGAATGGATCGGGCCAACAATGTAAAACCAATTAACCATGGTCAAATAAAGCTATTGAAGCAAACACATACACACACTCACACACTGACAGATAGAAACACGAACACATATGTATGTATATATATATATATGCTGTAACAAATATTTGCGCAAAACATACCCCATTAAGATCGGTAAACAAATCTAAGTGCAGAATCCCTTGCCATTGCATCACTCGAATCGAAAAAACATAACCTCCAAGAAAGCCTGATGACCATCATTAATAAACAAAGAGCAGCCGAGGAGAATGAGGCAATTGAGAAAATAAAACTCAATCCCAAAGTGTTCTTTTCTTTTGCAAAGAAAAAAAAACAAACATAAAGACGCTGTTTCCACTGTTGGTGCTCTGGTTGATGAAAACTACACTCTACATGATGACGCAAAATCCAATTGCGAAATAATGTAGAAACAATACAGCTCTGTTTTCAGTAACGCTAATGCGGTTGGTCTGGCTAGTATCAGTGAAGTAAACCCTCAACTAACAATATCTGACATAACTTTTGGTGCTCCTGATATTCTAACAGAAATACATAAGATCAAGCACCACTTGGCATTAGGTTCCGATAGGTTCCTGGCCACTGTCCTGAAGATGTGTCGACATCAAATTTCACTTCTTCTAGCTAAACTCTGGAGGAATTCACTTGACGCAGGCGACATTCCTGATCCTTTTCTTCCCCAGTCTGTTGTTCCAGTTTTCAAAAAGGGAAACAAATCTCTTGTATTGAATTACCGTCCGATTTCTCTCACCTCTGATATCATTAAAGTATTTGAGAGGGTGGTGAGATCGCGAATAACCCACTTCTTCGAAGACAACAATCTGCTTGACCACAACAAGCATGGTTTCCGTGATGGCAGGGACTGCCTGTCGCAGCTTCTGCACCCTTTTGTTGACATTTTAAAAGCTTTGGGAGAGGGCTTTAACACTGACGTCATGCACATTGATTTCAGCAAGGCATTTGACGGAGGGGACCATAAAATCCTGCTAAAGAAACTGTCCAGTATTGGATCCGTGGGAAGCTTCTGCAATGAATAAAGTGTTTTCTGACGAGCAGAACCCAAAATGTTGTGCTTGAGGGAATCTGGTCAAGCTCAGCCAAAGTCAGTGATGGTGTCCCACGAGGTACTGTGTTGGGTCCACTCGTCAATGACAGTAGACGTCATTAGACATTTTACATTGAAAATGTTTGCAGATGATTCCAAACTCCAATGAGCAGAAAAGAACAATATGCTTCTAAATGAAGATAAGTTTAATTTGATCCACTTTGGAAAAGGGAATACTCTAAAACCTCGATATACCTTTCCCTCATGTGACTCTCTAATATCATCCAACAACACCAGAGACCTTGGAATAATTATTGATAACAATCTAAGCTGGCGTTCCCACGTAAACAGCAAGGTTGACTTGACCTGCAAGATGTGCTTCTGGATTTTGAGAACTTTCTGGTCTAGAAATTCTCACACCATCATCCTTCTCTGCTCTACTTTTGCCCGACCTCACCTTGAATACTGTTGCCCACTGTGGTCTCCCCACGCGAAGCAACTCGTTATGAAAGTGGAAGTGCTCCAGAGAACAGTAACAAGAAAGATAGACGGCATGACAGGCGTTGACTATTCAGCTAGATTTACCGGGACAATACAGAGAGGGAGAGAGGGAGAGAGAGGGATGGAGAGAGGAAAAGAGAAAGAGCGAGAGAGTAGGAGATAGATAGATAATGTATGAGAGAGTGTGTGTGTGTGTGTGAGAGAGAGAGAGAGAGATCGGCACGAGAGAATGGAAGTTGTAAATGAAACGAAGACATGAGATGGCATCGAGAAAAAATGAGATGATATGCCTGATATATCTATAACAGCAAATCATTGAATATGTAGAGTTGGAATGGTCGGTGTTGTAGCTGAGGGACTTAAATGACGACACATAAATTCGTACCATTATATAGAGAGTGAAAAATAGCAAAAACAAGAGTTGTTTTGTGTTTTTCACGCCATACTAGCGACCATATCAATTAGAAGTGGTTGTAAAAATATTAATTCACTTAAAGATTTTCAAACGAGATAATAAATTTTGTCAGTTTGAATTCTAGCAGATCAAATTGGAAATTTGTCAGAAAAAGTTCGACTTTTGATCTTTAAGTGCTTCATAAAATTAGATGTAGCAATCTGAAGTAAACGTGTTGTTAAATTGCTGTCATGGTTACAAGCGAAACAAAGTGAAGGTATCAACTCGAGATGTTACACATACACGTAATCTTAATTCTTTTAGTTGACTTTCACTTTATAATGTATATATATATATATATACGTTTGTATGCATGCATGTACATATATAACTGATTAAGGTCTGAAATTTGGGGAGAGGAGAGTCGATTACATCGACTCCAGTACACAACTGGTACATATTTTATCGACCACGAAAAGATGAAAAGTAAAGTCGACCTTAGCGGAATTTGAATTCAGAACGTCAAGACGGACGAAATGCCGCTAAGCATTTTATCCGGCGCGGTAACGATTCTATCAGCTTGCCGCTTTATATATATCACTAATTAATAACAATAGACCAGGTTAGCTATGCTAGATAAGCGTATACTAATACTTCAAGAAAAAGCAGTATTTAATCTCATAAGGACAATCAAGAGCGCTTCCCCAAAGATCAGAATTTTCTTTTTTTTTTTTCACAGAACATAATAATAGTTCTTGTAAAGGCAGCAAGGCGGTGAGCCGGAAAATCGTTAAGACGACAGACAAAACACTTAGCTGTATTTCCTCTGCAAAGGTTGATATTGTCTTTCATCATTTCGGAGTCGATAAAATAAGTAATAGTTGAGCATTGGGGTCGACGTAATCGATTTATCCCCTCACTTGTAATTGCTGGCCTAGTGCAAACATTTAAAAGTGATATGAAAAAGGTGGCGAGTTAGCAGAATCGTTAGCATGCTGGGCGGCATTTTGTCTGTTGCTACTGGTGCTATGTTCTGAATTCAAATTCCACCGAGGTCGAGTTTCCCTTTTCTCGTTTCGTGTTTACTTAAATAAGTACCAGTCAAGTACTGGAGTCGATGTAATAGACTAGTTCCTTCCCCAAAAATTTCAGGCCTTGTGCCTATAGTAGAAAGAATTATTATTATTTTTATGATCATCATCATTATTATTATTATCATTATTGTTCAGTAGTTTTATTTTTATAACGTGCTTTCACTTCACTACCGAGCGCATCTCTGTGCGCCTTGGGTATGTGCTGTGGTTTGCTGTGGTGCTCTTATGTTTACTGTATTGAAAGTGTTTTGCGTAGAATGTGTGCAGTACCCAGTAGTGCAATTTTCTGTATGTTATATATATTTGTAAGTCCTGGTGTTTTTGTTATGTATTTGTCTGAATATTTTTTTATTATACCTAAGGCACCTACTATGATAGGAATTGTTTCTGTTTTTAGATTCCACATTCGAGTTACCTCTATTT
>NC_068990.1:68512777-68515696 GCF_001194135.2 Octopus bimaculoides
CATTTAGTTTAGCCCAGTATTTACCATGTAGGGGCTTTTCTTGCCATCGTTTTATCATGGTCCGTTGCTGTTCTAGTTTTAGTTTGAATTTCATTTGTTTTATAGCTTTTGTTGTTTCTTCTTCTTCTTCTTCTTCTGCTTCTTCTTCGTATTTGTTAGGTAGATTGATTTCTTGTTTGTATTTGTCAGCTTCCTTAAATACTGAAAGCAGTTTTTTGTTTTGCTCGTGTTTTGCGGCTATTTGTATTAGTTTTCCTTGCTTCTGGAGTAAGTATTTTTGCAGTCCTATGGTGGTTATTTTATAATAGTTTTCTAGCTGTATAAGACCCCTGCCACCTTCTGTGCACCTATAACAAGAGGGATTATATAATGCACCTATAACAAGAGGGATGGTTAGGACGGTGGGCGAAATGCTTAGCGGTATTTCGCCCGTCGCAACGTTCTGAGTTCAAATTCCGCCGAAGTCGACTTTGCTTTTGATCCTTTCGGGGTCGATAGAATAAGTACCAGTCGAACAACCGGGGTCAATGTAATCGACTCAACTCCCCCTTCCCCAAGCTACCCTTGTGGAAAAAATTTGAAATAATAATAATTATGATTATTAAGGTAACAAGCTAACAGAATCGTTAAATTGTCGAGTAAATACCAATATGTATTCAAATCCCATGTAGGTCAACTTTGCTTTTTATCCCTCCGAGGTTGATGAAATAAAGTACCAGTCTAGCAGAGAGGTCGCTGTAATCAACTAACCCCTTCTCTTAGAAATTTTGAAATCTGAAGCCATTAAGATTTTAATGGTGGTGAGCTGGCAGAATAATTAGAGCGTCGAGAAAAATGCCTCTCAGTATTGGCTCCGGCTCCTTGGGTTCTGTATTCAAATACTGTCAAAGTTATTTTTGTCTTTCATTCTGTTGAGGTCGACGCATCTTTGCAACCTACTAACCCCTCCCCTCGAAATTGTTGACCTCGTGCCTAGATTAGAAACCATTGTTATCATGGTCATCATCAATGTTTTTTATTACTTAATTGAACGTATTTTTGACGACGCAGACCAAAATAATACACTCCTTCATAAAGATAATGTTTCTGTCAAAAGTCCACATGCTTCTGTCTATGTAGGTAACATCTAAGTTTGTGTAAACAAAAATCCAAGTCCATTTTATATTGAAAAAAAAAAGAAAAGAAAAAAGGCATTTTAGACAGTTTCATGTTAATCCTATGCTTGCGTCTATTTAATTTATCCTCTACAGACTTTTGTTATCTTACCAATATCTAGGGAGCCATCCAAAGAGACAACAATATCCAGTTAACTTCTAAATCCTACCATGTCTACTAGAAATCTACAGAGTCTGCCTGTCGAGTGGATATATCGACTGTCGAGTTGTCTGCAGTGTTGACATCCTCAGAGACTGTCTCAGTAGATAATATTGAATCATCCATCTATCTGATAGATAAGTTATCTGATTAACTAGTCAACATATCGAGCTCTGTGTCTCTCTGGTCGCAGTAATGTAAGATATATGAAGACAACGCATACGTATTACAAACCAATTACGAAGTCAAAACATGGTTGCTCGGCTTGTTAGAAATAACAGCCATAATCTTTTTTTAAATCAGTGTGAACTAGTGGTTCTCAACCAATTTTTACTAATGGACCTCTTTGATTACAATTTTATTCTAGTGGACTTCCGTAGCCATTCGATGTCTAACAACTAGTTTTATACATACTTCTTTCAAAATTCCCGTTTTGTTATGCCGACATTAAATCTAAGTTGAACTACATAAAATGTAAGAGAGACATAGATGCTTCTTGCAACAAATACATCTAAGCCAAATTTTTTTCAGGGATCCCTAAAATACTACTGTGAATCACCAATTTACTATTTTGTTTCATGGACCCAGAGAAATCTTATATGGATCTCCAGGTGTGACAATGTCCCCCGTTGAAAACCGCTGGTGTAGACCTAGATTCTCATAAAGAGAGGATACTGTCACGGTGTGGATGTAGAAATGTTGGATCAGAAATGACCACGGCCTAAACTACTGCAGCAGTATTGTTAATATTATATTTAAGGCGGCGAGCTGGCAGAATTGTTAGCACGCTAGACAAAAATGCTTATCGGCATTTTGTCCGTCCTTACGTTCTGAGTTCAAATTCCGCAGTATTCGACTTTGCCTTTCATCCTTTCGAAGTCGATAAAATAAGCAACAGTCAAGCACTGGGGTCGATGTAATCGATTAGCAACCTCACCCAAAATTTCAGGCCTTGGACCTAAAGTTGAAAGGGTTATTACTATTATTCTTATTTTTGTATATTGTAAAAAGATATTCTGTTATATATGAGAAAGAAGAAAGGAAAAAATAAAAACGATTTCAGCGATTTACAAATCAAAACCTTGTTACAATATTAGAAAAATCTGTTCATAGACACACAATTAAATTACACGTGTATGTGTGTGGATACATTTATCTATATATGGGTGCTCTGTTTATATATATATATATATATATATATATGTGTGTGTGTGTGTGTGTACAATTGAACTAATACAATTATATATATGTATGTGTGTGTATACATTGTTCTTTGTATTATTACCACTGTTATTGACATTTTTGATGTTTTTGTTCTTGTTTATCAATGTCAGTAAAAGTGTTGTTGTTGTTGTTGTTACCGTCATTGTAGTCATCATCATTGTTGTTGGCTGAAAAATTAGAGTAAACAGACATCAGTTGGCGTATTCATTCATCTGGCCTACTCCGATCTCAGCAACAATGTTCTGCAGGTATTTCTACAATAAGCAATCTCATCTCATCTCATCTCTCTCTCTCTCTCTCACTTTCTATCTCTCTATTTCTCTTTCTCTCTCTCTCTCTCTCTCTCTCTCTCTCTCTCTCTCTCTCTCTCTCTCTCTCTCT
>NC_068990.1:68516129-68517048 GCF_001194135.2 Octopus bimaculoides
ACATATATTATTCAGACAATATTCATACATGTGTGCATGTGTCTGTGCGCGTGTGAGTGTGTGTGTGTGGAGGTTGGGGGTAAACACTAGTACACACAATAGCAACCTAATCTAGAATTAGGGCAGTAATGCGAAAGCGATGATCAAGTGATTTGTAAAAGTCTCGCTCAGTTCCACCCCACAAATGCCCGCTTCTTAAAATGGTTGCCGACAAACATACGCGCGTGCGCTGACAAATACTCACATATACGCACTTAAGTAAGCACACATTCATGCCCAAATGCAGAAATAGAAACACACACACACACACGTCTCTGGATATTTGACATTGAAGAAATCACACGAACTGGCGAACGAGAGAATGTAGTGTATATACGGATGAAAGTATGAACACATACTCATATTTTAAAATGCTAAATCTATATAGAGAGCACGCACGATCACATTATGAAAATTAAAATTAATCGAAATACATAGAGAGTCGCATACAGATATATATATGTATTAGACACGCATATGAATACATACATATACAAACCCATGCCCAAAAATACATAATTAAACAGACTTATAGTTTTACTCAGACACGCACAGTAGATGCATAGGACGCCAACAGTTTAGCATATATTTCTAACCATATACATGCGCGTGCATACGTATGTCCAGACATTCATACGCAGATACATAGACACAGATATGCATATGCGCATGAGATTATGTTTATACATCTGTATCTGTGTATGTGTCTGTACACACACAACACACGCTCACGCACATATACATAAGTACACACACGCTTCATCACAGTAGAAATTGAATCTGAGACATGCATATACACATAAAGGTTTAAATAGACATGAACATAGCAAATATTGCATCCAAGTGCTTGCGTAAATATATATATATATATATATATATA
>NC_068990.1:68517225-68519115 GCF_001194135.2 Octopus bimaculoides
TATATATATATATATATAGATCGATAGATAGATAGATAGATAGATAGATAGATAGATAGATAGATAGATAGATAGATTTCATACTCCACAATTCCCAAACTTGAGATCTATAATTACCACTTCGACCATTTATTGCGGGGCCTGAAAACCACCGATCTAGCCTCTACCTTAACTCAGGTAACACCGGAATCCCTGATAATCCCACCCTAGCAACTGTATGCACACCACTAACGCCTCTGAAGTTAGCAGCATTAACAGCAGTAATCATGATGAAGCGAATACGAAACATTAACCCCCATCATCTCCCTGACTCTTATACTCTTAGAGACGATTTAACCCCAAACTTCATCTTGACACATCCTGTCCCTACTATTTTACCTACTCTTGTCTGAGAACTACCTCTTAGTCCCCATCTCGGTAGTTCGAACTGTTAACACTATTTTTTAGGCCAATGGTTAACTTTATCTTCTTTATATCTGGTTTTTATCATCATCTCATCTCACCCCTTAATCACAATTTCCACCGTCTTCCCCCAAAACCTTTCTCATTACCACTCTCTTAAGACCTTTATATTTGTACACATTGCTGGACAATTCACATTTGCCATTCTGCTCTTGAAGAGGAACGACTAACTAAACTTTAACAATTTCATCAGCACTTGTCACAGAACGTGCACCTATGACACCATGTTTATATTGCTTATGAATATGGCTCTTGCGTAAATTATAGCCATTTTGAAACAGCTGTCGAGACAAAAGTTTACTGAATCCTTCTCTTCTGCTTTAGTTTTTCTTTTCTGTATTTTGTGTTTCTCGGAAATATACGCCTCAAACCTAACGAAGTTCCTCTACGTTACTACCTCCACATCAGGTCGATAAGAATAGCCCTAATCGCTGCCTTTCGATGCAGAGACACCGGACCTGGATGAAGAAGTTAGTGTTTAAGTTTCCATCCATTTAAACTCTGTTCTCTGTTATCGATATTAAGCATATTTTGCTATCGCCCCCTCTCTTTCTCCCCCTCTCTCTCAAATATATATATATATATATTATGGTGTTTTTGCGCATCTACACACACTCACCACTCACACACCACACATATATACACCATCTCACGCTCATACACATGGAACATGAGAGATATTGAATCCCAACACACTCAAACACACACACATACACACACATACGCAAACACACACATACGCAAACACACACATGTATATACGTATGCAAGAACATATAATTATATACACCCATACAACGTGAATCGCAGTGCGTGCGAACAAATATTCGTATATAGACATGCATACATACATACATACATACTGCATACATACATACATGCATACTACATACATGCATACATGCATGCATGCAGGCGTGTATACATACATACATACATACATACATACATACATACATACATAGACACACTGACACACACATAACGAAAAGAACATCAACATCAACTAGGAAAACAATCTTCAAACCAAAGGAAAAAAGTGAGTACAATCTTGATGGAAAAGGGCTCCCTTGTAATGTGCCAACAGGGATTGCATATATCACACCTTATTTCCATTTTATTTTAACACACTCCCTGCCTATTCCCCGTTCTCTTTCATTCCGGTTTTCTTTCATATTTCCACTCCTTTATCTATTTCCTCCTCCTCTTCTCTGTTCCCCTTAGTCATACAGCCTTCTCCTCCTGCACCTTCGTTTTTCCTACATCAAAACTGTCTTTATCCAATATTTGAACGCCATCTCTCTTTTCCAATTTTCTGTTTTTAATTCTACTTTCGCCCTTTTTTCATAATCTAAATTTTCTTTCCTCTCTATAATCTCCTCTTTCACACACACACACACACACACACACACACACACACACACACAC
>NC_068990.1:68519136-68521534 GCF_001194135.2 Octopus bimaculoides
TCTCTCTCTCTCTCTCTCTCTCTCTCTCTCTCTCTCTCTCTCTCTCTCTCTTCCTCACTTCATTTATTGTGTAGCTCCAATACTTTCTTTCTCATCTCCATACTTACAATCTCTCTCTTTATCTTTCTTTCTCTTGCCCTCTTTCTCGCTCACTCTCATTGTCTTTCTCTAAATTCTTACTATTTCTTACGCGCATGCTCTCTTTCTCTTTCTCTCTCTCTCTCCAGTTATTTCTCTTTTATTTCATTTTTTATTTCCTCTCTTTTTCTATTTACCATTCTTTATTCCTCTTTTTCTTAGCTTCTTGTTTCATTCTAACCAAGACACACACACACACAACCAATTCTAATCTTTCCTCGCAGTCTTTTGCAGTGTTCTCACAACAAATATTTCCTCTCATTCTGTCTTCATATACGCCATAATAGTTTTACCCTTATTCTCTCATTTTTCTCTTCTTACCTTTCACTTATTCTGTTCTTCTGTCACTGTCTCTATTCCAATTCCTTCATCGGATTTCTTTTTATTTCTCATTCACATTCGCTTTTCCTTCATTTCTCTACAATCTATTACCTTCTGTAGATACACTCTCTCTTTCACTCCCTCCCTTACTTTTATTCTCATGCCTATACTCTCCTCTCTCTCTCTCTCTCTCTCTCTCGCACACACACACACACACACACACACACACACACACACACACACACACACACACATACACACCTACTTTCTAATCCGGTATAACTAAGTGATTATCAACTGATTTTATCGGTCCCAAAGATCCACTCAAAGAAATCAATCTGAACGAGATTTCATGATAGAAACGCAGATCAAAATTTACCCCCAAGATTATTTAAACATATACCCGTAATACAAAATGATCGCCTCTATCTTCTACCACTTTACAAAACTGCATTTGTGTATATTACGATCTTTTTTTATTCACCAATATGTTCATTTTGTGAGAGTGTCTTAGAGTTGTGGCAGCCGAGATTGCTTTGAAGTTTCTATTCTTACCTGATACATTTCGTTATGTTTATTCAGCATGTGGCTGTAGGTATTAGCCTTCAGAAGAGTAGGATTCCCAAGTTAACTCACACAAGAAAATGTTACCGTCGATAGATAAGCTTAAAGGCCCATGGCATTATGCTATCTCTTTTTTCAGATTCTTAGAAAAGAATAAGCACCAACTCGACAAAGAAGAATGTGGATGCGGTGAGAAATATTGCTGCATTTGTAAGATTTTTCGTTTGTTTAATTCTTGGAAAATTGTGTTCTCTACTATAGCACGTTATGACATTTTTTGATTGTGTCAAAGCTCAGGTTAAAATTCATGGCTCTATCAAGAATACAGGTCTGCCAAATATCATACAGCATAAATTCTTGATTTATTTATTAAAAGTATCTCCGCTACTATAAGGTATATTCTAATTTCCAAGTAGCAATTAGGATAATCTCCACTTGAGATGAAGAGATTGAAGAATTTTCCAAAGTTGATATGCTGATTAAGGCACAGAACAGGCTTATTGTTGGGGGATTGAGAGAATAATTTGGACAAGTGTTTCTACCTCAAACGTCGTCATCAACACGAAAAATTTTGAATTCTACCTCCAGTAAATTGACACAAAAATAGAGTAGAGCACATCAATGATCTTGGTAATTTGAATAATTCAAACAAATATGAGCTCGAAGAAATAATTTTGAGTGGCCTGTATTTGAACATCAGTCTATTGTATTAACACATCCCGTTTATCCTATTCACTGGCTTTCTACTTCTCGAACCTTTGCTTCATGCATCTATATTTTTGAAAAGCGATCATCAACAGCACACTATTGGCATGTAATAGGTAGGATCGCAAAAAACTGCAAAAAGCAAAATCTGTAGAAGTTCGATAGGATGCTTTGCAATATTATATGTCTTCATATCTTACATAGTACAGAGCTGTTAACTGCACTTAAAATTTTGGATTATTTCATGAGGTGGCAAACCTTTTGTCACACAATTTCGACTAAATCCCTGAACAGTTACACTGCAAATCAATAGAAAGTGTCCAGGGCGTTATTGAGTTAACCAGTAAAATTGAGACAGTATTTAAGCAACAAGCCGAATAGTAATTTATAAGTATTTCAGATACTTTAATTCATACAGCCGGACTTGACGATTGAACATTGAATACTATCTTTCATAGTTGAAGACAAACAGATGAATATATTTAACGGTATTCGTTCAAAGTTTTCTTTCAAGTTACATTTTGTGTATGAAATTTCCTCTTATCTGCTCAATATTATTGCAACAGAGAAAAACTGTTTCTTCAGTTATGAAGTGACTGATTGACACCTGAAGAACATGTATATCCGTATTAAAGAGTTCGGCTTACTAATTATATATATATATATATAT
>NC_068990.1:68521765-68524355 GCF_001194135.2 Octopus bimaculoides
ATCTGTCAACTGGTTAAGGTTAAATTGATCAATTTATAAATATGTCTCAAGGGCAAGAAGCGAGTACGTATAATATGTGTGTGTTTGTGTGTGTGGAAAGAGAGAAGAGAGAGGGAGAAGATAGACAGACAGACAGACAGACAGACAAACAGAGACAGACGGGTTTCTCACAATTTCACCAATATCATCGAGGCACTATAGTGGGAGACACTTGCCAAGGCGTCGCTCAAAGGGGCTGAAACTGAAACTGTGTTTAGAAGCCGTCTTCTCAGCCACGCAACCTTGCCTCTGTGTGTGTGTGTGTGTGTGTGTGTGTGTGTGTGTGTGTGTGTGATTTCGTAGATTTACATAAACACGCATAGAGTATCAGCATACATACTGAAATTTGTGTTGTTATGTTTTGTCGATCGTTGTTATTAGCTATTTCCCAACCTTGCCCCTCGGTCTAGTATTGCTAAGCAACATGATACTCTCTGAGAATGTCCAGATGTTTGGATATTTAAAAATATGCGGCTGTTAATAAAATTGAATCAGACACAAATATTTGTGCAGAAACAAGAACTAATTAAAATACATTAAACGTTTTTGCGTTTTGTTGTGATTAAATCCCGATCTTCAACTCAGCAACGACTGGCAAAAACAAAGCAAAGTTAAATTAAAAGAGTTATGGGTGTTTATAAAGAATGTTCATAGATAAATGCATGTGTGTATGTCATCATGCTTGTATATGCACTGGTTTATGTATGTGTTTAAGTGTCTGGAAAGTAAGACATTTAAAAGTTATCATTTATAGAAACTGAATTTATGAAGACAAAAATATATTTTCTACAAAATACTTGCACGCCTCTCTGTGACTGTGTGCATTTGTGTGAGCACACGCATGCGCGTGTGTCTTTCAGTGTGAATGCAGCTGTGCATGCGTGCACAGTTGTATGATTATTCACTTGCATGAAAGCGAAGGTGTTCCGTGTTCTGTGACAAAGGGACATGAAAGGGAGTACTTTATATTAACGGCCACTTTCGTTGTACGTGTCTTTCATCCAAATTCATTGAGATGATAAATGAATTGTTGTCACTAAAGTAGAAGTACAATCAATGCTATTAATTCAAATGTGAGTGATGCTTCCTGCTAAAAGATACCAATTGGCCGCAGAAAGTGTACAGAGAAAAAAGCAGGTATACAAAATACCATAACAACATAAATTCTTGATTTGCTAAAATTATCTCTGCATTCAAAAGCTGTCTCATAAATTCACAAATGGCAATGAATATCAGCTCCACTTGAGAAGGGAAGATAATTTCAAGATTCAAGAATGTTCCAAATCCGACATACACGAAGAAAAAGGTTTGGCTTATTGTCTTGAGATGAGAGGACTGACGTGGACAGACGTTTATAGCTCGACATATGCCATCAGTGCGACAATTGTCTACCCATTATGTCCAGTAGCCAAGAGACTTGGACTTAAACAAGAAGAGTAGAAGATATTTGTGGCCTAAGCAATTAACATAATTTTTGTGTGGTAAGAAGCTTGCTTCCCTTGCTTCACGGCGCATGTATGGACCAGAGTGGTTATTCTAATCATAATGACAACACAGCCAAATTTAGCTCTGTTGTGGATTATGTCTACGAAAAGATATTAACAGCGCTGCCTGGGAGCACAGTGGGCGTGAGTTACTTGTATCTTATTGTTATTTTTCACTAGTAAGGTATCTCTACTGGTCTCGAGGCAATTTTTTTCGCCTTTTGTTTCTATTGAAAATGTTTTACTGAAGACTATCGTAAATAGATTTTTGTGGATAAAATTATTTGGATATCCTATATCAGATTACACAAGCCTGGCCAGGAGTTCGAATAGGCCATAGGACAGTGGACATTTTAACTGTGTATTTTTTTTTTTTTTGTAATGACAACATGGCGAAATTTAGCTCTGTTGTGGATTAAGTCTACGAAAAGATACTAGCAGTACAACCTGAAGGTAGGAGAAATCTTGTTTTGGAGGCATAGTGGAGGTGCGTTACTCGTATTTTATATATTTTTCACTAGTAAGTTATCTCCACTGGTCTCGAGGCAATTTCGCCTTTGGTTGCGTTGGTTTTGTCGAAATATTCTTAGGGGCCGTATCCCGCAACACAAAAATTTTTCTATTGAAAATTTTTTACTAAAGACTTTCGTAACTGGATTTTTGTTCCTGTTTATGGACATTTAAGAGCTGCTTGAGATCACTCCAAACACCATGATGTTGACTGAATATTTGATTTTTATCATTATCGGTACGTGTCCTCAGATTGCACAGTACTGAAATTGCACTGTACTCAGATTGACATCCAAACACTTTGAAATGTTCGTATTGGAGCTCCCGTCGTCAAACAGTACAGCATGTAATTTCCCAATTTCTAGCACAGTGAATTGCGTCATGGTGCTGTTTTTCTTACAGACGGTGCCCAATTGACCCTACAATACTGTGTAGTCAACAAAATGAAAAATAAACAATGTGCGTGCTCGAAATTAAAACTATAAATTGGCGACAATATACCCATCGCACGCTATATGTATATATGTATATATATATGTGTATATATATATATATAT
>NC_068990.1:68524687-68534571 GCF_001194135.2 Octopus bimaculoides
TGTGTGTGTGTGTGTGTGTGTGTGTGTGTGTGTGTGTGTGTGTGTGTGTGTGTGTGTGTGTGTGTGTTTGCTTATGCGTAATACGTTCATTTCCTAAACCGCAAGCACATTCTTTTTTTTTTATCTCCTCTGGCACCAACTAATATTTTATGAATACATGGTTACACTTCTGCAGTCATTTACTTCTTGTTAAATTACATTAGTTTAACGGAATATATACATTCAGGGGAAACCACGAACATTGCAGCAATGACATCAGTGAGTTTATATTGCTGTAACATTTATATATCTATAAGCGATAATCTGACATGGATATAAAAATTGGAATATTCCAGGAATTTTAGACGTGTATGGCATAAAATGAGATACCATAGACGAGTTTGAAATGGTTTATATGAATAAGAAATATTTTAGCACAAGAAATTTATCTTAAATTTCGATATAAAGAACTTTATTCGATTATTTCTTTAACGTCTTTGAGATTATATAATTAACAATATCTCAGTTCTCTCCCTTAATTTTCCTTTCTCTCCCCCCTCTCTCTCTCTTTCTCTCTCTCTGCCGAACACATATAGATACGTTTACACAGATTTGGAGCATACCTTTTAGGTAGAAGCAGAGGGATAAAACGTATTTTAATTTCATAACATTGATTTTTTTCCTTTAAATTCTACTATTTCCCACTCAAATTTTGGTATATTTATGGCTTTCATTTTCTTTCCTTTTTTCCTTTCATAATAAGCACTTTTAATAGTCGAAATAAATAATTCATTCAGAGATATTTTTGGAATGTAGTTTAATACAAATTAAACTAAATGCAATTAAGTATAAATATACTGTTGGCAAAGCTCTCTTATTGGATGTTATAGCTACTGATACCTGACAAATACCAACAGCTACTCCTTTATTACGAAGTACTTTAGCAACACACACTTTTTTACTGAGGAACACAAAACAGGGTTTAAACTTAGGTCTGTCATGAGAGCTAGGTCTCATAAGGACGAAGCTTAACTAGGTTTCCACAGCGTATAAGTAACTGAGATTTCAAAAATTCCCCCTAAACGGGATGTCAATATGTCGTGAGGATAAATTTCCAGCTATTGCTGGATTCATTTATAGTTGAGTAAACAGGAGCAACGTGGAATGAAGTGTTTTACTCAAGAACACAACACACCTCCCTGTCTGGTAATCGAAATCATGTTCGTAAGATCGTGAGTGCAACACCTATCCACTTGGTCATGCAGTGTCGCAAAATAGAGTTTGTTGTTGTTGTTGTTTGTTCCTTCTCGAGCCATGCCTGATTCATAAGGCCCGGTTTCCCGGTTTTAATGCCATGAATGTGACGTCGGTCCGTCACAGATGAGCTGCTAGATGCAGAAAGAAAAAGTGAGAAAAAGTTGTGGAGAAAGAGTCAGCAGAAGTTCACCATTATTTTCTGCTAAAGCCACGTGGAGCTTAGGTGTTTCGCTCATAAACACACGCATTGCCCTGTCTGAGGGATCGCGAGTCCGCTTCTCTAACCACTAGGCCATGTACCTCCACAAAATAGAGTTTACATAGATATAATTAATACATTTTTTTTCTGCTATGTAGTATAAACATAGCAATCTATCCGCACCTTTTAAATTCTCACGGACCTGATAATCATTTATTCATTTGTCATATCTCTTCCTTATTACCGCTCTGTACTCAACTAATACTTTGTTCTGAAACATATGTATAATGAGTTCTACACTGAGATATTATGTAAGTATAAATTATTTTGCCGAGCCCGGTGTAATGAAAAGAAGAATTACTCTTGACGTGGTTTGAACATGAAATATAAAGAGACGTCCATAAGATATATCCAGCGTTCTTAACTTCCTCTACAGATAATCAAAAACTGCTTGAGAAATAACACGTAACAGGGGAATTACGAATAACACACTTTTAAAAGAAAATGTAATTGCAAAATTTTGAACTAAACACATTCCAAATATTTTATTTATTTATTTTTCAAAACACTGCGGTTTTTCTCGATATACAACTAAAGAGATAATTTAGGTTTTATTTGACTAACACCGATAAGAATCAATAGACCCTCTTGACCTCCCATCTTGTTATTTTTAAAAGGTCATCATCAAATTTGATGCATTATTCTGACATAAAAAAAATAGCTCAAGTTCATTCCAGAGGAGCTCAAAAAATATACATAATATAACAAAAAGAGTAGAAAACAAGAAAGGAAAAGAAATTGGTGAAGTGTGAAATTGACTTTCAGACAAAATATTCTAAGGAATGGCCTTCAATGAACTTGGTAGTTCGAAAGAACAATTATCAAAGCAGACGTATATGAAGGGCAACGGCTAAAGTACCAACAACAAACTACTTTTCTTTCTTTTGTTTTCTTTTTTGAAATACAAAAATAAAATGATATAAAATACAGTAAAATAAAATTGGTCATATAATCCAAAAATGGTAGATGTCTCAGAGTTAGGAACTAATAAGGTTCGCTAACTGGTGTTTTATTTTAATATTTTATTTTCCATGCATTTACTAATTTCGATTATTGATTTTGTTATCTCTGCTAAAGGTAATTTAGCTACAGGGAGAAGTTATCGTCGATCGGTTTGACTTTAGCTATATTACTCGTGTTTATTTTAACATTTATCGAGCTATGAAATATAAAACTGTTTTCAAATTCAAACACGCCAAACTAAAATACCACAATCTACTTGTCTTCTCTAAGATTTTCTTTAATTCTTTTCTTTTCCTTATTCGAAATAGTGATTTCTTTTGTTTCATTTGCATGGAACCAGGATATTACTGATATGTAAATTAGCTGTGGTAGGAAGAACACTTATGTGAATGTTGAGTAATGCAAGCGGTTAAATCTGTGTTAAATATCGCAAAATGTTCTGATTTGTTTCCTACCAACTCTGCTCTTTTCACTACCTGCTATTCTTTGGAATTCCATATTGATTTTGCTGTCCTAATTTCGAAGTTTTAATCATATTTTCAGACTGAATTTCTCCTAACGCAAAAAAAAAAAACATCTCAAAGGAAAAAAATTTAAGAGATGCAAAAAATGTTTAGAATTTTAACTTCACTTAAAAATTCAGCAATGTTATAGTTCGGTCCATAAGGAATACTGAACTGAAAATTGTAAATATGGAATAACCAACCTGAAAATAAGGTTAAATCATCGCCAGACTTTGCTCTGAACAAAGATCTTTATAACCAACTGATATATGAATGGCACTCACCTGAAAATAGAAAAGAAGAAAAAGGAATTATGAAACAATGAAGAAAGATAAGTGAATTAAGGATATTAATATTTATCAAAATTGTATTTAGGTATATTTTTATGATGTACTCAGTAACTAACTTAAATTAAATTAAAAGAGCGTTCTGTTATTTCACGTATTGTTGGCGTTGACGAAGGTGATAGAACTGTGGTAATGAAATTGTTGAAGATAGTTGCATTGGATAGAACACATTTATAAGAATTTGATACAATTGTAAATTTTCAGGCGATCATAGAGAATTAAAACTGCGAAGAAACATCGATCCCTTTGCTGAGACCACAACTTGAGGCTATGAAATTTTGAGAGCGTTGTCTGCTATAGAAAATAAAAGAGATGTTAGAAGATTATGGTGAGAACTACGACAAATAGATATTCTTAGCTACAGACCACTTTACAATGTTTTGGGTTCTTTGCGTGATTTCTATAGTAATGCTAAAACCAAATTTTATAAGAGTTCGATATTACTGAAGTCTGAGAGAATTTTCTTTGTGATCAATGAGAAAAAAAAAACATTTACTAGCTGTGATGTGGAGATCTTAAAGAAGTGGTAAAAAAGAAGTTTCTATCGTTAGTTACTGTCAGGCAGACACAATATTCAATGATAAAAAAAGCTATTCACACAAAAGAAGTAAAGATACAAGAAAAACGTGTAACTGTTAGGAGTTTCAGTCTCATAGAGACCGTCTAGTATAACACTGCACTTATATAACAGACCATTGAACTTGAAGGTGATAAACATTTTTTTCTGGATTACCGAATAGTTACATAACAAGAAATTATTAAGATTGTAGGTTGTAGTTTTGGTTAGTAATTCTTGAAGTGATGACCCTGCTTTTTACGAGTCCCGGACTGGTTACTGCTTACACTGCCTGATATGAATCTTTATCCAGTGTCACAATTCTCTAGCTTTGGTTAAATAAGCTTATATGACAAAAGCTAGGGAGTGAACGTTATGATGAGTCCGGTGAGGAGTTACAAAGGCGGTGTGCTGATCAATATAACATCATTCCAATTACTCAAGCTGATGTTCAGTTTATCACATTTTCAGCAACTCCTGTTTCGAATCTGGTGCCGGACAAAATTCTCTGCCCTTGTTTGAACACTACGATTTAGGCCGACAGTGGGAATTCGGTGGTTGAGTATCTTGAGATCTCCGTACATCCAACCGAGGTTTTCACTCTGTAGAATTCAAATTTTGACTAACCTGTGGTGCATGATAAATGCTACATAATATAATAGTCAAGGCTTGGCGTTCAAAGTTGAAAGTACCATATAATACAAAATTACTTAGACTTTGCAGTATCTAAGTAATCTCACAGATTAGTATCATACAGAAGATGATGATGATGATGATGATGATGATGATGATGAGAAAACTCGCATTACACACACAACTCAATACAGCAAAAGACTCAACTCAAAACCCATAAGGAAAAAAAACTGATGCAATGCAATGCAATACCAGGAAAAGCTTATACTCTGGTACAATCGAAGACAGAAGTTATACTTAACATAATTTTGCAGAAAAGGATTAATAATAATCCTTTCTACTATAGGTACGAGGCCTGAAATTTGGGGAAGGGGATTATCCATTGCATCGACCCCAGTACTCTACTGGTACTTATTTTATCAACTCCGTAAGGATGAAAGGCAATGTCGGCTTCCGTAGCGACGTGCGAAATACCGCTAAGCATTTTGTCCAGCGTGCTAACGATTCAGCCATCTCGAATAATAAAAACGCTTTTTATACATGTACAGAGGTTTTGTCGATAAAGTGCTGTGCACTATTGCAATTTTGAAACAACTTCACTATGATTCAAACGATGTAAAAACGTAATTTTCTTATCTATTCTTCATTGTTACCACTATCTTGTTCAGCCATAAGAATAACAAGACACTTAATGACTTGTAGTAAAAGAGACATACACGGAATAATGTTGGAAACTGAATGAAGAAAGCATCAGTGAGTTTGAAATACTTTCAAATCCTTCAGCATACCAGTGATTGTTATATGTTAAAATCATTTTAACACTGCTTAAAGTGGTCAACTGAACTCAGACTAGCAGACTGATACGTTGTACTGTTGATAACTGTAACCAAAAGACCTGAACTTCGTAACGGTGTCAGTAACACCTCTTTGATGTCAGAACGGTTTATATGTTCTTCAGTAATTTGAATTCACGTTTAATTATTGATAACAAAAGACGAAATGGTAGTACTACTATTATTGTCTAGTTCAGGTTAAACATTGCAAGGCTAATTAAATATTCACAGGAACTTGTGATCTCTATCTGATAATCCGAAATTTCGGAGAATTTATATTCACATAGCCGATGTTTGACTGCAACTTAAAAACTAGTTCTATAATGAATTAAATACAAACTTAATACAATGAGAATTATAAATATTTCAACAGAGAATATTTTCGGTATTAGAAACTTGATGCTTAAATTTTTGATTCTCTTTAAATATATACGTGTTTAAGTGTTATAAAGATGAATTCTTTACGATCCAAATCTATATGAAAAATCTGTTATTCATACTCTACCAATTTTTGATAATATATCATATTTTTATAATTAGAGCACGATCTATACCACCATTCTTCCCCATCACTCTCCTCCATCTACCCATATATATATTTATATATAGTATGATTCATACACACACACACACGCATATATGTATATATGTATGAATGTGTATATAAATATATATACATACATATACATATAAATATATATGCACACATATATCTGTATATATATAGGTAGATAACTAGGTAGATAGACAGATAGATAGATAGATAGATAGATAGATAGATAGATAGATAGATAGATAGGTAGATAGATGGATAGATAGATAGATAGATACATACATACATACATACATACTCATAATTGTGTGTCTATGTCTATATGAACGTATATACGTATGTGTGATATGTAACAATTGTTCATTACGTTTTGTTTAATACGTCACATTTCTCTTTTAGTAAAATTCATTGCCAGTATTTATAAAGATATCAATTATGATATTTTTAAGTGGAGCATACGGAATGACAGCTGTCTTATTATACCAAAACTAGATAGACCAACAAGCATATAGGCAAACCTATATATGATTTGAACTGATTAGATTAGAAAATGTATTGCGGCGTTAACCCTACAACCGAAAGCAGCATACAGCAGGCACACATCAAATGAGAAATTTATTATATAAAAATGATGAAGGAATATTAAAGAAAATCCCCGAACAAAATGTGAAACGAATGTTCATCATAAGATTTCGAATCGAAGACGGCTTTTCTATATAATCGGTGACCGGCTAAAATATCGAGTATTTTCCACATAGAATATATGCTAGCATTTCAGCAACAGACTCTCATGGAAGCCAATGAGAAACCATTTCTGCGACCTACTTATTGAAAAAGTGAAGCAATTGGTTAAGTATTCTAGAACTACTGGTATCTTTGACGTAATTCTCATGTAGAATAAACGTGACAAGCTTTTACACGAGACCCGTTCACCTAGTTTCATTCACAAAGCTTGGGACAGACTGATGCCATTGTAAAAACGATATTGTCCAAAATTCCACATAGGGAAATCGAAACCCGGAACGCATGATTGCGAACCGAACTTCTTAATCACTTGGATACGCTAGCGTTCATACCCAGGCAAGCACACACACAAACATTGTATATATGTCACAAAATATTCCAAAGCTAGAAGCAATTAATTAATTATCCTAGCTTAATAAGGATTATCCATAAAGTCAATCAAGCAATATCAATCTTACGTAATCACCATAAACCATGAACTCCAAAACATGTTTAACTTTACAAGAATGAAGGGCAACTATGCTAAAGAAATCACAAGATATGAAAGATTCACGAAAAGGCATATGAAGCATACGTTCACATCATCAGTTCCCAGCTGAAGATCGTAGTGTCGTGAAATTCGAGTCCTGAGACAAACTCTTAATTTCATAATACAGTTCTATATTTATGAGATAAGGAATTATATACATTATTTATATTATTTACAATTGACGGATATTTGTCCTCATCTTGTTTGTTGTTAACACAACGTTTCGGCTGATATACTCTCCAGCCTTCATCAGGTGTCTTGGTGAAACTTCGATGGGGTTAGCAGCCCACGCTCTTAACCACTACGCCATATGCCCGTGGGCAATTATGGAGTGAATTTTAGGGCTTATAAATCTAATATTCTCCTATCCTTCCCCAATACCGGTTCCCATATACTGTTCATATCTGCATTCGATCTGCTTAGGAGGTTGTTGTGTCCTAGCATATGTGCTGCTTCTTTTAGGTTTCGTATTTTCCAATGGTATTCTCTGTCTATTATTTTAACTTCATCCCACAGAAGAAGGTGGTCTCCATTTTTCCATACATGATCAGCTATACTCGATTTATCAATATCTCCTTGTGTCACAGCTTTGCAATGTTCCTCTACCCTTATTTTGAAGTGGAAGCATGTTTCGCCACAGCTGCATGGGATGGAGTACACGCAGTTCTTAGTCATATTCTCTTCTATTGGTGGTTTTACTCGAAGGAGATATTTGCGAAGTGTTGTATTACTCTTGAATACTGTCCTGATGTCATATGGGCCGCATATCTTTTGTATCTTTTCGGAGAGGCTTTTCACATAAGGTAGACAGACTGTGGACAGTTTATCGGTTTCATCCTGTCTTTTCTTCATAATTGGAGCGAAGAGTATTCTTTTGGGGTAGTTGTTGCTCAATAGATTGTTACTGAGCTTGATCATTTCTTGGAATATAAGTAGCGATCGTGAAACCCACCACGAAGAAATGATCAAGCTCAGTAACAATCTATTAGGCAACAACTACCCCCAAAATCATACTCTCCACTCCAATTACGAAGAAAAGAGAGGATGAAATCGATAAACTGTCCACAGTCTGTCTACCCTATGTAAAAGGCCTCTCCGAAAAGATACAAAAGATACGCGGTCCATATGACATCAGGACAGTATTCAAGAGTAATACAACATTTCGCAAATATCTCCTTCGAGTAAAACCACCAATAGAAGAGAATATGACTAATGTTCTTAATTTCATTTCCGAATGACAAAAATCCATAGCCTTTATAATATATATTGAGCAGTCCTTTCTCATTCATCCTGTATTAAGCTACACACATACATACATACATACATACATACATACATACATACATACATACATACATACATACATATAAACAGTATCAAAAACGATAGTTTCCAATACATTATTTAGTGGTATAATTTATCAAAGTGTTGAATCAATATGCGATATCTTGGTTTGTTAAACACTAGAAGAGAGATGCCAGACTGATTTTGTTGAAGTGGTTGATGTATTACTAAAGAAACAATCGAAGATGTTGCACAGGTTTAAAGTTTAATATAAGCAGATTCATTATTCATATCATATTTGAAAAAGTAAGGGATACAAACTCAGTGATGTGATCAGTAATAGGAGACAAAGAAAGAGAACAAAGCGTTAGCGTTAAGGGAAGCAGTAGTGGATATATGTATGATGAAGTGAGATATTAAAACAAATTGAGAGAAAGTAAAAGATTTTGAGTGAATGACAAAGAATTGTTAAGTAAATGGATGAGAGAAACTTGAAGGCCAGAGCGATAATGTCAGAGAAAAGATTGGTGGGGATCAAAAATTAAGAACGTCAGAAACTGATTGGGAGGAACATGAAAAGACATTTAGTGAGGAGAGAGTGAGACATAGAACTGTAGAGGAAGTGGAAAAAGTGTGGTAAAAAGAAGGATACAGACATTATTATGGTAAAATAAATAAACAAAAATGCTGGAGAGAGAGAGAGAAAGAGAGGGCAGGACGAAATGGAGAAAGAATGAAAGATTGAGACACAAAGGAAATGAAAAAAGAGAGATGAAAGTGAAGAAGAAAATGTGAATAAAAGACAAATAAAGACATCTTTATACGAACATAAAGGGGAACGTTTGAGAGAGAGAGAGAGAGAGAGAGAGTAAGAGAGCGGAGAGAGAGGGATAGAAAATGAAAGGGATAGAGAGAGAGAGAGGAAGGGAGAGTGAATGAGAGAGTTTGACTGACAGGAAAAAGAGAGAGAATGAGAGGAAGTGGAAAAAAGAGAGGGCATGAAAAGGGTAACGCAATGAGTCAAAGAATAACAAGATGGATTCTAAAGATAACAACAGTAGTATCTGTTTCGGTTTATCACACAAACCATTTGATATTTTATTCTCTATACGATACGTGATAATTGTTGAAATATTATGCTATGGTCAGATGGAATGGGATACATATGTAAATAAATAATTGTATCTTTCTTATCTTATAGATGACTGCTTGTGTTTTGAAGTTGTATAAGAGGGGCATTGCGTATGCATGAATATGTTAGTGTGTGTATGTGAGTGTGTGTGTGTGTGTGTGTGTGTGTGTGCGTGCGTGCGTGCGTGCGTGTGTGTGCGTGCGTGTATGTACGTATGTATGGGGGTGAATATGTAAATGTTTTGTATACCTTCGCTTGGTTGTCATTGTCAAGTTTATCTATATATATACACCATATATAAATATGTATATA
>NC_068990.1:68534628-68538979 GCF_001194135.2 Octopus bimaculoides
TATATATATATATATATATATACACATATATATGCATACATACACACACATATATATATGTATGTATGTATGTATGTATATATGTATGTATGTATGTATGCATATATATCTCTTTCATACTTTATTTGTTTAAGTCGATAGAAAATGGCTATGCTTAGAGACTGCCTTGAAAAATGTTAGTCTAATGAATCGATCCTAGTACACAAACGAACACATGCATGCATTCATATATACATACATACATACATAAGTGCCTTGACGTGGTTACAACATTCTCAAAGAATACAGGGCTGGAGTTGCTGTATGGTTGTGAAAAGAGGGAAAACTGTAAACCAGACTAGTTGTGTTCCCTATAGCTAATGGGGAATATTACAGATACCTAGGAGTGGATGAAAACATATCTTACGATGGCACCTGTAACATGACACGAGTCACTACAGAATATTATAGCCGAATAAAGAAATTGTGGAGCTCGGAACACTCTGCATTCAGTAAAACAGCGGCCAGTAATGAGTTTACAGTAGCAGTTCTCTTACCAATATTTGATGTTTACATTGATAGCATCGGAGCCATTGGTGGGAAAATTCGGAAGATACTAACCAACACGTAAAATTTCGGCACCAACAGCGACATAACCCGCCTGAACCTAAAACAAAACTAGTTTAACATTGATCTAGACTGCTTTTAAATGTCGTGTCATATCCCTTCGGCAACACCTTTTAACCACCAAGCGTCGAAGTGCATTCCTTGACCAAGTTTGCATACATGAGGCTGATAACATCACGAGACTTGGAAAGCAGATCCTTGAGCAGCATTCCTTGTCTGATAACCTTGAATACATGCCTAAATAGTCATACGGCTCTACCGCAACATGAGCAGAAATCTATACTTTAGTAGAAAGCTCAGAGATGATAGTAACATCGATCATCAAAGCAGTCTATCATGGACCCAGAACCTGATTACTATCTCCCACTTTCAAAGGTATGCGCTTGCAATCCAGGAACAAGAAATGTCAGCCAAATACCTGCTAAAAAGTGACAGATGCAGAAAAAGCACTAAAGTGTGATAACCGACGCAGACTTCTTGGAGGTAACAGCAATGACATCACCCACATCATAAGCAGTTTCTCGAAGATGACATCATTGTATTATCTACCGATGAGACATGATGTATCTGAGACACTATAATGAGATCCATTGAAAGGATAACCCGGAGAATAAAGAAATAAGAACCTACAGCATGGTAGAAGCCACAGCCACTCATAATAAGGAGTACTGGTGGAATTTTCCTGTGAAAACCTCAATAAAATGTAAACATATTAGGCCTGGAAGTGATTTGGGGGTAAAGAAGAGAAACTGGAAAAGTTGTGGAAATCAGCCGCCTGGCGGATGTTAACTTAAAGCTAAAGGGCAGCGAAAAAGAAAATAGCTACGCTGAACTATGGAGAGATCTTAAGTAACTCTACCCACATCACAAGTTCAGGTTTATACCTGTAATTATTGGAAGACTGCCTAAGTACTAATCTTGAGAAATTAAGCTTCTCAAAAGGTAAAAGCCTATTCGAAGACTGCAGATCCAATCCACCGCTCGAACTTTAAATATCTGTAAAACTTTTCAGAAGTTTATCATTCAAGTATATATGCGCATGTCTAGACAAGCAACTACATGAATAAGAATAGATACAAAAAACAAGACATACAAATCTGCAGATTCACTGCCTCCAAATACTGCACATTTACACACATACATGCAAAAATAACCTTTTAATGTTGTTAAAATTCCAATGAAGGAGCCTTAGATCTAGGTTAGAAACCGGCTCTTTCTTTATTGGCCACAAATCTTCAAATACATACATACATACATGCATACATATGTTAGTTTGCGTAACAAAATACCAGTTCTGTACTTGGGTCCCTTCTCTTTCTTTCACACATGCTTTCTGTCTGCTTCCTTCTCTCTTCTGGAAGAAATTGATTGTAACCAAGCCTAAAGAGGAATGGATTCTGCCTAAAACTCTCAAGAACATGCCATCTGTCTCAACGATGCCTTTACGATTCAACCAAAGAATTGAGGGAACCAAGACAAGGCATGCGTGAGTTGTTTTTTGATCAATGTGTCTTTTATAAAAAGAGATTTGGACGTGAACTTATGTGTGTGCATGTTTACATGCATGTGTGTGCGTGTGTTTGCGCGCTCATGCGCGTATGTGTGTGTGAGTGTGTGTAAGTGTGTGAGTGTATGTGTGTGAGAGAGTGTGAAAAAGAGTGAGAAAGTGTGTGTGTGTGTGTATGTGTGTGCGTGCGGTCCGATGTGTGTGTGTGTGTGTGAGTGTGTGAGTGTGTGTGTGTGTGTGTTTGCGTGTGTGAATAGGCTTTGCTTATTTGTTCCGAGTTATTTCTTTAATCATCTTATCCGGTTTGGTGTCGGCTGGTCTTCAGACTTCACTGCGCACGCACACATACACACAAAATAGTGTGGCTTGTCAAATATACACATACATTATCTAACGTTTATTCACACACAATATGCACACATACACACGCACACATACACGCAAACAAACGCACACATACACGCATACACACACATACATAACAGTGTGGTTTGTTAGATACATACTCTATTCCATGTATAAAAATGAAGCCACGTATATTAACATAAATACACACACAAGCAAAGCAGCTTTTGCTTACCTACTCGTACTATTAGTACAGGAATAGTAGTTTAACCTTTACAAGTATTTCCTATGCAGCCATATATACACATAGGCAAGTAACCGAGACATAAATAATACTGCTTACCTTCTTGTATTTCTCTCCTGACACGTAAACCATTCACACAAAATTATAACAAATACACATACACACATTAAATAGACAAGCACTCACGCACAAATGAGAAATACATTCGTATACATACACATATATACATGCATACAGACTGAGAGAGAGTTAGATAGATAGTTAGATAGATAGATAGATACATAGATAGATAGATAGATAGATAGATAGATAGATAGATAGATAGATAGATAGATAGATAGATAGGGGGCAGGGAGGGACAGATAGAGAGAAAGTGATTTCGATTGAGAGATACATAATGCTAGATTAACCAAGAAAAGAAATTTAAATAAATCCACGTGTAAAATATACAAGAAACTGCAGTGAGATTATATATATTCGCCTATGTCTGATTATGTGTGGAGAGGGAAAGAAATGGAGAGAGAGATAGAGAGAGAGAGATAGAGAGAAAGAGATAGAGAGAGAGAGAGAGAGGAGGGAGAGAAAGTGAGGCTGTCAGAGAAAGAGACGGAGCGTGTGAGAGAAGGAGAGAATAGTAAAAGACGGGTTGTATGAGAGAGAAGAGCGAGGTAGCGAGATACATGTAGAGCAGAGAGATAACGAGTGTGGATGTTTGTCGTATTTAAGTTGTGACTGTGTATGTGTGTGTGTGTGTGTGTGTGTGTGTGTGTGTGTTTGTGTGTACGGGTGTGCGTGTGTGTGTTTGTGTGTACGGGTGTGCGTGTGTGTGTAGTATGAATGAGTGCCTGTATTAAATATTTATGTTGTAACAAAATGCAAATTTCTCCAACTTCATGCACACTCACATACACACACACACACACATAAGCACACGCACACACTGAAACCCACACATAAACAAACATACACACACACTCACTCTCACACATGTGATGTTGTCTTACAAACTATATTCAGACATTTCTGCAATGTGCACCAGCTTCTCAATATGGCCGCCATTACAGGAAGAGGTGGAGCTGTAGTTACGGTGGAGTGCAGCACTAAATATCTTTTAGCATTTCGTGATGTCCCTCAACGTTCGGAGTTCAAATTCGACAATAGGTATTGATGTACTTAGGTCAATTTAATTCACTATGCGCTCACCCCGTGTTGGAAATATTTCGAAAGGAAAAGGAGCAAGCTTCTAAGTAGTCGTTAGTAAGCCTGCTAGAAATAGAAGCGAAATCCCCTACGAATTTTATCCTTCCGTCTGAAAATTAAGAGGGACGAATTTAAATGATTGAGTTATAGATACCTCTAAAAACATGGGATGGTCTATCGATCCATCTATCATCTCTCTCTCTCCCTCTCTCCCCTCTCTCTCTCTCTCTCCCCCCTCTCTCTCTCTCTCTCTCTCTCTCTGTATATATATATATATATATATATATATATATATATCTTATCGAGTTAGAAAACAGAGAGATCTAATGGATATAAGTAAATAAATATATAAATTAATTAATTGTTTCATTTCACGAAACAATTGCAGGTGATTATGTTAATTAATTGATAAATTAATTTGTATCCATTAGATTGTTCTGTTTTCTAAC
>NC_068990.1:68539483-68540076 GCF_001194135.2 Octopus bimaculoides
ATTTATTTTTGCTTGCAATAGCCGGTTCTTTTGGTCAAACTATCTTATCTTGAGCTGCTACAGATGCCAAGATATCAAAACTTGTCCAAGTGTAGTACAAATGTTCTGCTTTGGAATGGTAAAACTACTTTTTCCGTTTTCTGTAAAAGCAACGTTTTGGACTTACAACACTTTTGCATAATAACAGCGGTGTGTATGTGTGTGGGGGGGATGTTTGTGTGTGTGTGTGTGTGTGTGTCTATAATCGCATACAAAACACTCGCTTATGTGTAGTGTATATATTTACGTTACATATGCAATATACGTATGTCATTGTTTAACTTCAGGTCGACCCAACAGAGCAACCCTATGATCAATGACGTTCCAACCGTGAACATCATACTGTCATTTACTAATGTTTATACTTAAGGCGCTAAATGTTTATGTCGATTACATTTTCTCTCTGATACATTTCTGTTTCTTCTGCTCTCTTTCTTCCGACATTCTCATTTTGTCAATCTTGCTTCAATATTCCTCCACAGTCGTATATGCCTTTCTCTCTTTCCCTCTCGCTCCCCTCTCTCTCTCTCTCCCCTCTCTCTCTCTCTCCCCTC
>NC_068990.1:68540564-68542447 GCF_001194135.2 Octopus bimaculoides
TATATATATATATATATATATATATATATATATATATATATATATATATATGCATATATATATATATACATATATATATACACACACACACACGTAAGCGTATATACGCATATATAACTATACATACATACACATATATATAGATATATACATATGCGAACGCGCAGACGCCCTCATACTCATATGCATTAGGTATTTGCATACATAAATACAAGCATACAATAGCAAATACACCAGCTATGGAACAATTTATGAACAGTGCCATCGTCGTTCTGCCTAGCTGCCACCACCACTACTAAACCGCCACCATCACCATCGATACTCAGGAAAAAAAGATGGTGCAATGTTCTTTATGATTCATTTAATAACTGTGTTCTTTTGAATAGTGACCAGCAAGTATTATATTTGTTCTCAATGTTCATACCGAGTCATTATTGTAGATCGATAGATAAGGTTGAATATTTCTTAGGAAGCAATATATAGATTTTTTCTTTCATTTTTTTGTAGGAACTGTTTATGAAATTAACTTATTTCTTATTTAAACGGAAAATAAATAGTACTCAGTAACTTAATATGTGTAACACAACAGCGTGAGAAAAAGAGAGAGAGAAATTTGTAGTGAAACGCTGTTAGTTAGTAGCACGGCACTTCAGTACTTGTGTAACCGTCAATATGATTTCATTAACACACAACAAAACATCAAGAGCAGATACACTATAACAACAAAAATAGCAACCAAAGAAATAATCGTAGATGAAGGACACGTTGTTTAAAGAGAATCTAAAGTAATATTTGCAGTGTGATGAGAAGTTTGCTTCCAAACCAAATGATTTCAGGTTCAGTTCTACTGCGTGGCACCTCCTTGTACAAGTGTTTTCTGCTTTAGCCCTGGGTCAACCAATACCTTGTGATTGAATTTGGTAGCCGCAACGTGAAAGAAGCCCGTTGTATAAATCTCTCTCTATATATATATATGTGTGTGTGTGTGTGTGTGTGTATTCGTGTTTGCGTCTGTTACCCTGCGGTTTGGCAATCGCTGCTGGTTTGTTCATGCCAATGTAATTTAGCAGTTCGGCTCAACACACCGATAGAACAAAAATATGTATTGCTGATTAATTCGTTTACAACATTCGAAGGGGGTGCCCCAGTATGGCTGCAGTAGAATGACTGAAACAAGTTAGAGGCAAAGACAAAGCAAAGTCACATTTCCTTGGTTTAATAGTTTACAGCATAACATTAGTTTTCAGTCAAGCTTTATCGAGAAGATTCCTAACGACGTTCTGGCCACGGCGGTTCGTACGACTTTTGCGTTGCAAGATTTAAACATTGATAACATTGAGTTTATACATAAAAGCTGTTGTGTGTTCTGTTAGAAGAATCCAATTCATATCTGTTACTGATTGTTAATTAGCAGTTAAACAAATTGTTTTACGCCTGTGTTTCTATGTCAACATTGGTTGGACGGATACACATTGTTAAAATGATTTTTCTTAAGTCGGATGTTTTTCTCTCAGTAACCCTAATTTTAAAATTTTTTTTATCAAATAAGGGATTCTGTAGTTTCCTGCAGTTTTGTATGAAAGATTGCATTAATCAATGTGTTCATACTATTTTCTGGAATATAGGGAAGGTTCTGAATGAAATCTCGTTGCTATTTTTAGATGGACGAAAGACTGCGTCGAGACGCTATTGATGATTCATAAATTTTGTTGTAAAACAGAACGATATTATAGATGCCCAAGCACCAAATCCAATTTAAGCCATAGATCCTTCTCATATGTGGGTTCTTGATGTGACGGAGGTATAAAAAGTAAACACAAACAGCGTTTGAAATTCTACCGAAACAGCTGTCGTAAATTTTAAACACCATTTGTGTTTATTAT
>NC_068990.1:68546011-68547235 GCF_001194135.2 Octopus bimaculoides
ACACACACACACACACACACACACACACACACACACACACACACACACACATACACACACACGTGCACACACACATACACGCACGCATGTGTGTAGCACTCACCATAATGTTACATGCGTGTTCGCGAACGTTTGTGAATAAAATATTCGTACAGAGATGTCTCCAGTAACGATTGTGATATATAGTGTATGTCACTAATATTAATTGCAGCGTTACGCTCTATAGTTGAGATATAAAGGCTAAAGGTGATGATCAAATAGGTATCACAACAGTTGGAGAACAACTACAACGACGACTATGAAGATGATGACGACTATATCATCAACAAAGATAACTTCGACAATACTTCTGTAGTCTATAACCATCAAACTACTTCGTTGCTGTTACTATTGATGCCGATAGATTTGCCTTCGGAAAAGCTGTAACAGTAGCTATGATCAGTGAAAATTGATTGACACATGAATGCATTTGATCAAAATCAAAATCAAAGCTTCACTCTTCAATTCGGTATAGAAGCAGCACCACTCTTTCTCTGTGTGCGTGTGTGTGTGTGTGTGTGTGTGTGTGTGTGAGTGTGTGTGTGTGCTTGCATGTGTGCACATATATGTGTGTGTGTGTGTCTGTGTCTGTATACCCAGATATATTTGCTTATTTATATATGCATATAAATATATATCCATGTATATCCATGCTCATTGACATATATATGCAAATTTATACACACACATTTATGTAAAACACGAATAAGTGCAAGTTTTATCTTTTTTAAGTACATTTCCTTTTATTTCGCCCTACGAAACCCTTATAGTTTTTTTTATATTTTTTGGACAATAAACTAAGATAATTCATCATTATTTCTTGTATTTGACAGCCTCGTATTCCCAATATGAAATATTGACTTGTATAACTGCCTCTTTTATAGCTGTCCAATAACAATCGTGTAGAGTTTTACCACTGGATCTTAAGATGTTAGATATATTATGTTATCACCAGGTTTGAATTTTTTTTTTTTTTGTAATATATGTGTATTGTCTGTGTGCGTGTATTTTAGTATTGTGTTTAGTTGTGAGTTATGCTTTGTATATCTCTATGGCAGATCTATATAGTTTGAATGTATTGTCCACACACACACACATACAAACACCACACTACACATACACACAGAAACATTCGCACACACACACACACACACACACACACACACACACACACATACACACACA
>NC_068990.1:68547308-68548192 GCF_001194135.2 Octopus bimaculoides
CACACACACACACACACACACACACACACACACACACACACACCACTCCACACCACACTCCACAGGCATGCATATATATTTTCCCTTCTGCTTCAGCATGACTAAATAGTATTTTAGCATGAATGAAACCTGTAGCATATATTGAAGAAATGTAAACACTTTCTTTTATTCATGATAAAGTTCTCAAATAATTTTCTTCTATTTACTTTCTTGTTAAACATATATGTGTGCACCAGTGTTGCGTGTTTGTATGTGTGTTTCTGTGTGCACATGTATTTATGTCACTGTAACATTCGACCGTCATCACCTCCTCACCCATCAAATTTTTGTGTTTTTTCATATCTGCGGAAGCTTCTATTATCTATCTCCTGCTGCTGCACTCCCTTCCTCCTTTAACAGTCATTACCACATCCTGCTCTTCTCCCTTTTTTATTCACCCACACATTAACACTAGACTATTTATTCCTCAACACTAGTCGACATTTCTTTTATCTCGCTTGAGGTGTTCCACCGAAACGTTAGATTCCTCTTGCTCCTCACAACAAAGTATCTTTTTTTTCCCCACTGCTTGAATTATTTATACACACTTAGCTCCAGTTGAAACGGCGCCAGCTGCAATCATTATCTTAAAAGAATAAGTTTTTCATTGAAAAATTAAGGAAGTATGTATATAATGCGCTTTAAACATGATAAAAAAATAGTGAGAAGTAAGTCAAGGGAACAGAAAGGCAAAGAGTGAAGGGGTGAAGCTGTTTAAAACTTGAAAAGGACTTAGATGCACACGCACACACACACACACATATGTGTGTGTGTATATATATATATGTGTATGCAAAAACGCACAGACTCACTCATACACACGTATATACATATATATATATATA
>NC_068990.1:68548313-68550095 GCF_001194135.2 Octopus bimaculoides
TATATACATACATACATACATATATATATATATATACATATATGTATAGATATATATATATATTGGAGGAGATTCGTTATAGGTATGAGAATATACCATAAACAAGTACAAAAAATGAAGAAAAGATGTAGAAACAGAAATAGATTTATTATAAAACTGGATTCAATGCATACGTACGTTTCAAAACACCATGCAAAAATGTAAGAAAAAATTTAAATCATAGTGATTGTAATTATAATTGAAAACAAAATATTTAAAATTAAGAATAAAAATAAAAATAAAATTTAGAATTTAATTTATGCATTGTCATTCTCATCAGTGAGGAATCTTTTCAAAGACATTAAAAAAGCTTAATAGGATGAAGTGAAATGAGATAAAAATAAAATAAAATAAGAATAAGATACAGTACGAGAACACAGATGGGGTAATAAGGGAAATCGTGTAATTTACAAACCAAGTTGTGAACGGAAAAAATAATAATATGAACAATAATAAAGGTGAGAGAGACGAAAAATAAAAATAAAGATATATCAATGTATATGCAAGTGTATACGTGCAGTGAAACTATAACATCTAACGGATGTGTTTTAAAAAAATAATAATAGTAAACACCGTTCTAGACGATATACACTGTAAATAAGGCCACGTGAACTTATTAGAGTACAATGTAACAATTTCACTAGCAAAAGAAAGCAATAGAGGGTTAAATGTATACATAGTAATATTATTGAAAACGAGTAAACATATTATTTACCAGAAGCTTAAAGCTGATGAACAAGACTATGTTTGAAAATGAAAGCAGAGACAAAAACTAAATGAAAGAGTTTTCTTCAAAGAGAGACGGTGATCAAAGACAGGGTAGGCCGGTATGTTCAACAGAATTTCTCCACTTAAAAAAATTGCCAGGGGTAGGGGAGGGAATTGAAAGAAAAATGAAAAAGATAAGAAACAAAGACGATGGTGTAAGCTCAGGGCTATATGATGGATGTGACATCACTTCCCAAACAAGCCTCGATAAATTTTCACGAGTTAGGAAAGACGTGTGCGATCTAGCGTTGTCATGGTGGAATGCGATTCCTTTACGATTTGCCAATTCTGACTGTTTTTCTTTGAATGCTTCGCCCAGTTTCATTAGTTCTTAACAGTATATATCTGAATTGATCGTTTGGTTCCTTGTAAGCAACTCAAAATACAACAACACCTTTGTAATCCCACCAAATTGAGACCATGGACAATTTTTTGATGCAATTCGGCTTTCGATTTGGTTTGTGTTGGTTCCTTACGTTTGGGCCATGATCGCTTTCGATTGATGTTATTGTAGACAATCCAATTTCCATCACCAGTGATGATTCATTCCAAAAAAGGTTTTCATTCGGTCATCATCAATTTCAGTAGGTCGACTAGAACATTGATCATCTTTGAGTGAAAAATCTCCAGAACAGAATTTTTAAAACCATTTCTGACATGTGCGTTCTGTTATGTAATCAACATCATCAGCGAGCCTCAATAGTTCTCTTGTCTTTAAGGAAATATAAAAGCAATATAGGCGAAAATGTTCGTTTGTGCATTCTATGTTAAAATTGACACTGACCTAACAACTTAACAAAATTACTTGCAATTTGAATCAAAAGTAAGCTAAAAGTAATGGCTATCAAATGTCAAAAGGAAAAAAATAAAAAAAAGGAAAAAAATTGACAAGCGTCATTCAAAAAATCGTAATTGTACCTATTTGCGAAAAGCGAGATTACTTTCTTCTCAACCCAACATATATATATATATATA
>NC_068990.1:68550428-68554641 GCF_001194135.2 Octopus bimaculoides
TATATGGGTACATGACGTTACCAACGGTGCAAATAACATGAAATACGTAAGCAAAGGAGTTAAGTATATAAACAAAAAATGGAGAAACAGGACAAGAAACAAAGAGAAAGGACCCTGCATCAATTATCGGCTCTCTATCTACTCCTCACATATACATACGCACACACGTACGACGCACACACATGTATATGTATATATAAATGATTTATTTAGGCAACAGTATAGATAGATAGATAGATAGATAGATAGATAGATAGATAGATAGATTTATGCATAGGTATATTTTACACAAATGAAAGTGGAGAGATTGTTGGGAATCATATTGAGAAAATGCTACATGGATTGTACAGTCAGATCAACAATAAAAATAAACAAAGCAAAGAAACAGAGAAGAGAAAAATATAGCACAACAATAAACTCTGAAATAAAGATAACAGTGGTTCTCGTTGATGGAAGTGATAATATGGTAGATGAATCGCAAAAGTATTTCGGACATTTCCTTCGCCACAAGTGGATCATCGATCACATTAAATTACTTCACGCCATGTTTAATAAGAAGCAAAGTTATTGTACTCTTAACATGCTCCAATTAAAGATATGCTACAATTAAGATATTATTTCAATTGTTACTCGATCTTTCTACAAGAGCAGCAGGAGTAGCTGTAGTAGAATTAGCAGTCCTAATAGTGGCAGAGACGGAAAGCAGCGGATGTTGTTTATAGTTTTGAATCTGTTCTGGAAATGGTGCTACATTTTCAGAGTTCAAGATTAAGTTTATATAATGCAAGGTGTATTATGTAATGAAGTTAATATCTTGAAGTAAGCTCAAAGATACATACATATACACACCTTGTCTGCCTTGTTTGGGTGTGTGAATAGAACCAAGCTCATAATTCCGCAAAAAGATGATATAGTACTATATATAATTACCAATAACCAGAAATACAATAAAAAGATAAAAAACAATTTTGATATATATATATATATATATATATATATATATATATTTATACAGTTATTTATATATGCAAACTCTTCGGATTCTTTCATATTCTTCGATACCAAATTCAAATTTCTAATCCTAACTTACATTGTGGGGAGATACCTCCCTTTATATTGATGACCATCTAGAAGACTGCTCGTGCACGCGTACGCATATGTGTGTGCATGATTGTATGCATATACATAGAGAGTGAGTAAGAGAGAAACAGACACAGAGAGAAGCAGAGAAACAGAGACATAGAAGTTGAGAGAGAGAGGGTGTGTGTGTGTGTGTGTGTGTGTATAACTAGTGTTGCTGCATCGTCAACATTTTTTCTGTTTTTCCTGTGTGTGCACTGTAATCTTTTCATGGATGAAAACCAGTGAAAGGAAAACTGAGAATATAATGTGTGAGTTCTTTTCTCAGTTTTCCCTTTCGATGAATAAGGATGCACATAGAGTTCTAAATAACGCTTATATGTCTATGTCAGGCAATTGAAATCGCACTTCACGAATACATAAATATATATGTATGTGTGTGTATGTATGCATATAATTGGATATATTTATGTATGGTTGTATACACACACACACACACACACACACACACACACACACACACACACACACACATATATATATATATATGGATGGATGGATCGATCGATGTATGTATGTTTCCTTGTCAAGTTGTAAACCAGTCTCATTTTCTCTGTTTTTGTGTGTCACGTGTGCACGTGTCTTACAACAAATCCCTTTCGCAATATCTCTCATACTATCCTTTGCTGTCATTCTTTATCTGGTTCCACGCACATTTATTTTCACTCTCTTTTTCATACATATTCCTTCTCCATTTTAATATATTTTTCAATATCTTTTGCTCTCCCGCCCCCAACACCACTTCGCTGTCCCCCCTTTTACCTCTTATTCCTGTTTGAATGATAGACATTTGGGTTTTAAGCATTTCCTTGATATCTTTATATTCTATTCTTATTGGTTTTATCTAATTCTGATTCGAAAGACACTAGGAGGCTTCCGGTGATGTGGAAACACCGACCTTAATCTGCAGATAAATATTTTCTACGCATGCACCCACATGCGTATTAAACAACAAAAACATCCTACAACAAATTTTCCTAGCAATCTGATATATTTTATTCTAATATCCTGAGGCTGGTGGATTGGTAGCATTTTTAGAGAGATGGACCAACGATTTTTGCCGCATTTGATAATGGTTCATTAAGTTTTGAGTTCAAATCCCGTCTTGATTGATTTTGAATTACAATTTTTTCGGAGAAAAGTGAATGAAATTAGAATCAACTTCTAATACTGATCTAATAGGTTATACGTCACTATTATCCAAATTTTATACCTTTTATACCTTTGATAAAGATCAATATTAGAGTTAATTTGTTGTATTGTATCCAGCTATTATTCACCTTTTAGTATGATTAGGTTGTTGCATCACACTTTCGCCCTCGAGGTGTTTAGTATAGTCACGAACAGACCGAGGCACCTCCTGAGCCTCCTCACATTTGTGCCGGCAGCACATCCAGGATGTGACAGAGAACTTCGCTCGTTATCGGCCACCACTTTATTTTCAGTGGAGTAGAGTGTAACAACAGGAAGGGCTATACGTTGTTCAAGAACGTACCACAGCGCCAGGCCCATGAATTGAACCTTGGTGATCATTAGCGGAATGCCTTAGCGAATAAGCTATGCACCTTCAGAAGTGTTATATCATTTAATTCATTTCTGTCCTGTATTATGTTTGGCATTACAATATGCCATTCAGTTGCAAAGTTTTAGTAAGCAGAGTATAGTTCAAAGCAAACTGTGTTATCCACAATGCTCGATGGTCGCACATGTGTGTGTGTGTGAGAGAGTTCGCGCGCGTATGCGGTTATCTCTATATTGTGCAACAGAAAACAAAGGTGGCCACGGTTGGCTTGCCTTTGACCACAGGTTCACTCAATCAGAACATTTCTGGGGCTAAGTAACGATACCAAGTAGTAGAAGTCATACACGGAGACTGTGTGGCTGCATATGCTGGAAATAGGAATTAGGTCTTCCTCTAATTAAACTACAACGTCTAAAAACAAATCAAGACAGACTGGATAACGAAGTCCTAGGTAATTAACGGTATACAAAGCATTGGTGATTAGAATATGTGTCCCATCATATTTAGCACGTTCATGGAGACACAAATGTGGAAATCCTCCTTAAAGGCATTGTTTATGAAAATACATAGCTTTGGGCTAAGAATGATTAGGATGGTTACAGACCTATACACACACAGATGCATGCTCACATGTGCATCTAGACATATATACACGTGAACAGCCACTATATATAATTATTTGCTCTACGCTATATAAATGCATCGTTTATTTAGATAGCTAGCTAGCTAGCTAGATAGATAGATAGATGGATTTGTTACGATGCTAAATTCTGCTCTAATAAGTAGCGTATCAAAGGCAGCGAGCTGACAGAAACGTTAGCACACCAGGCGAAATGTTTAGCAGTATTTCGCCTGTCTTTACGTTCTGAGTTCAAATTCCGCCGTGGTCGAGTATGTCTTTCATCCTTTCGGGATCGATAAATTAAGTACCAGTTACGTACTGGAGTTAATCTAATCGACTGGCCCCCTCCCCCAAAATTTCGGGCCTTGAACCTAGAGTAGAAAAGAATATTTTAAAGGCCGCAAGCTGGCAGAATCGTTAGCACGCCGGGTGAAATGCTTAGCGGTATTTCGTCTGCCGTTACGTTCTTGGTTCAAATTCAGCCGAGGTCGACTTTGCTTTTCATCCTTTCGGCGTCGATCAAATAAGTACCAGTTAAGTACTGGGGTCGATGTAATCGACTTAATCCCTTTGTCTGTCCTTGTTTATCCCTTCTATGTTTAGCCCCTTGTGGACAATAAAGAAATAAGAAACGTTAGCACGCCGGCCGAAATGCTTAGCAGTATTTCGTCTGTCTTTACAGTCTAATCGACTAGCCCCCTCCCCCCAAAATTTCGGCCCTTGTGCCTAAAGTAGAAAAGAATATATAGTGTATCAGAAAGTGACAAAAATATTTCATACAGACTAAATTTGAATTGCACGCGGAGTAAAATACATTCAGTCACACAGAAAAATATACACATTCATTTGCCACATTTGTTACGTCCATCTCTCTCTCCACTTCTCTCTCTCTCTCTCCACTTCTCTCTCTCTCTCCACTTCTCTCTCTC
>NC_068990.1:68554657-68555326 GCF_001194135.2 Octopus bimaculoides
CTCTCTCTCTCTCTCTCTCTCTCTCTCTCCACTTCTCTCTCTGTTTCCACTTCTCTTTCTCTTTCCACTTCTCTCTCTCTCTCTCTCTTCACTTCTCTCTCTCTCTCTCCACTTCTCTCTCTCTCTCCACTTCTCTCTCTCTCTCCACTTCTCTCTCTCCACTTCTCACTCTCTATCCTCTTCTCTCTATCTCTCTATCTCTCTCTCTCTCTCTCTCTCTCTCTCTCTCTCTCTCTCTCTCTCTCTCTCTCTCTCTCTCTCTCTCTCTCTCTCTCTATCAAAATGTGTACATAATTTCTTTAATCATCTGTGTCCAATGATCTTGTCAGTGGTTTCATTCCTGTGAAAACTCATCAACATTCTATGAATATAGGATAACTGGCAACGCTTTTTTAAGCTAAAGCACAGTGACGGCACCTTGCTTCTGCTTGGAATCCATTATTTGCTTCTATTCAAGAACGGAGAGGTTGATCTACCAATTTAGGCAATTTCAATTAACTTAGTTACTTGAAATGTTTTCCACCTTTGCACAGATTTCGATACAATCCTCTATGCCTTGGTGTATATATACACACACAGACTTATACATATACATACAGACAGACATATATACAAACACACACACACACGCAAAATTCCACTGACTGGTATATATATATATATATATAT
>NC_068990.1:68555504-68556433 GCF_001194135.2 Octopus bimaculoides
ATATAAATATATATATACATTTATATGATGTATGTATATTGTAAGTATAGATTTGTGTGTGTGTGTGTGTGTGTGTGTGTGTGTGTGTGTGTGTGTGCACGCGTATGCGTGTGTGTATGTGTGTATACATGTATGTATATTATATATTTTCTACAGATACATATTTTCTGACTCTTTCATTGTCTACACAGACACACGCACACATGCGAGCACAGACACGCTCCCGCTCGCACGCACACACGCACGCACACGCTCATATATATATATATATATATATGTATATATCAAATACACACATACATAAATACATAGATGCATGCATGCATACATACATACATGCATACATGCATATATATATACTCACTCACAAACAATGCGCAAACGCATACGTGCGTGCACTTACAGACATGTATATGTAATGGCGTGGGTAGTTACCATAAAATATGATTTTGTCTCAGTGAAATATTTTAATTCCTCTACTAGAATGATAATAAAGTTCAATGAATTTCACAAAATAATTGCCTCCCTAATTTAAATTTATTCACAATTTCAAGCTTCAAATTAAATTGCCATATAAGTTGTTTTGTTTTCTTATTTTATTTTGCTTGATTATGCTTTTAATATCATCCATGATCATGTTCCTGATTCTCTGGTGAAATGAAACAGCAAATTTCTCTTGATTATTATTATTATTATTATTATTATTATTATTATTATTATTATTATTATTATTATCATTATTATTATCATTATTATTATTATTATTATTATCATCATTAGTATTATTATTATCATTATTATTATTATTATTATTATTATTATTATTATTATTATTATTATTATTATTATTATTATCATTATTATTATTATTTTATGTTTGACTTTTGTTTTGCATTTGTACAAGTTGGATCCAAGTCTCACCCAGAGAC
>NC_068990.1:68556635-68557838 GCF_001194135.2 Octopus bimaculoides
ATTATTATTATTATTATTATTATTATTATTATTATTATTATTATTATTATTATTATTATTATTATTATTATTATCATTATTATTATGGTAGTGGGCAATAAACATGATGGTTTTAAACAATCAGGATCTGAATAACAACTTGTAAAATTTTAAATTGTGAATATAAATCTGATGTATTTGAGATATAAACTGTGGTTTGTCACTGTGTGTTTGCGTGTGTTTGTTCGTGTGTGAAGTGCATTCCCCTGTGTTGGGGGAGAATGTGTGTAACTTCAATTCCTAATGTATGAATGTTTGTGGGGTTGCGTGCGTTTCCATATGTCTGTGAAAGTGTTTGCTACATTTTTAACTAGCCGATTTGCAAACTCACTGTTGAAGAAGGTTGGCATGTGTAACAGAAATAGAACGAAAGAGGGAAAGACAGTGAAAGAGAGAGGGAGTGTGTGCGTGGTATGTGTGGTATGAGTGTATGGGTGTGTATCCATATAAATTATTTCTAATTTTGCACAGGGCCAACAATTTTAAGAAGGTTAAGACGATTACTTTAACTCCAGTGTTCAACTACTACTTATTTTATCGACCCCGAAGGATGAAAGACAAAGTCTCGATCTCGGGGAAATTTGAACTCAGAACGTAACGACACGGAAGAAATGCCGCTAAGCATCGTATTCGGACCACACTTGATTCTGCAAGCACTCTGCTATTAATAGTTTCAAATTTTGGCCCAAGGCTAGCAAAGCCAAGGGAAAAACAAGATCATAACCATCCCCAATAATTGACTGATACCTTAATTTATCGATTCTGAGAGGGTGAATGGCAAAGTTGGTGTGGCGTGTTTTTAGCTCAGATCATAAAGAAGAAAAGGAGGTAAGCATTTTGTCCAACGCATTAAGGAATCTGTCAATTCACTGCCTTAACAACAATAATGACAGCAACAGCGAGAATGATTTTAGAATTAATATTTGCATTTCCGAGTGTACTCTACATATAACTTGCAGCCTATGCAATGGATTATAGTTTCCTACCTACTTTCTAACTTGATATTATTATATATAAGAATACACTATAAGACAAATTGGGAGGCCTAATAAGAGATATATTGCGAGATACATACGTTCAGGCGTATATATATGTATATATATATATATATGTGTGTGTGTGTGTGTGTGTGTGTGTGTGTGTGTGTGTGTGTGTGTGTGTGTG
>NC_068990.1:68562543-68563616 GCF_001194135.2 Octopus bimaculoides
GTGTGTGTGTGTGTGTGTGTGTGTGTGTGTGTGTGTGTGTGTGTGTGTGTGTGTGTGTGAACTCGAGTTTTACGCCTATCTGCACAGTAAAACGCGATTCAAGAGGGAAACTGTTTTATTTTCAATACAAAAATGATATCCTGCAGAGAGTATGTATTAAGCACTTCTCTCTCATTCGTTTGCTAATTATGTAAAGGCGTAGTCTACAGTTTTAAACAATCTGTCATCATTTTGTCAAACATTTACCGAAACTCTCCAGTTTAATACCTCTATACCTAATCTCTACTTATCCCCCTTCCCATCAAACTTAAAGCGTAGCAGTGCTATTTCACTCCTCTGTCGCTAAATTTCCCACTCTCGCGTTGCATTCACCAATATGTGTACATGTTGCACGTACATATAAATTATGCATGTATATAATTTATTGGTCATTATACTGAACTCATTTCCACTCCACTACTTACTTTAACTCTTTAAATTTTTTTCTCTTTCCCCTATGTTTTTATTCTACTTTATAGTTATATTTATATGCCTGTATTGACTTTTTTCCTTTCTTTTCGTTGCTTTCTTTTCCTCCGAGATATTTTTTTTGCATATTTATATTTCTTTCATCATCTAATTCCTTCAAGTTTTAATAGTGGAGGTGGAGAACAATTCTTACTTAGATAACTGTAGCTGCACCCATTATCCTGCTGCTTCTCCAGCATGTAACATCGGAAATGACTATCTTTGACCTCCGATTTTTACCACTCAGTAGGTTGATTGTCTAATTGACTTTTATCAGTTGGATATAGAGCTCTCAGTAACAATGCACATTCTGTGAAGAATTATGTCACTTTATATATGTAATCCTACTTCCGTATGCATTGAACATTCTATTTGATTTCATGTAGCCAATATATACATATATATGTGCGCGTGTGTGTGTGTGTGTGTGTGTGTGTGTGTGTGTGTTTATATATGCAAATATATATATTTATAAATGCGGGTGGAAATATATATATATATATGGAGACTGAGAGAGCGCTATACATACATACATATATATATATATATATATATATATATATATA
>NC_068990.1:68564482-68565145 GCF_001194135.2 Octopus bimaculoides
GTATTGAGGAAGGTTTATTTGTTCCTTATGGACAGCTACTCTTCTACGTAATGGGAGGCTCGTCTGTCCAATATTGAAGTTTTGGCAACCTGCGCAAGTAAGGACATAAATGAGGTTACTCGAGGAACAAGAGAAATTGGTTTTAATTTTAAACTTTGTTCCTCGTTTGAAGGTAAATTCAGAGCCTTCAAGCAGGTAGGGGCAGGTGCCACAATTAGGGCGTGCACAATATCATTAATACACACAAAGTCCTTAAATGCAAAAGGCAACACAAATCTTTGAAAACATTATTAACCAATTCCAAACTACATACACCACTTCTACCCCCATCAGTTAAAAAATGTGCACGCCCTAATTGTGCGTATGTGTGTATACATATACTTATACTTGTACATTGTACAGGTATGCCTCTTTTCCTCTGTATAGATATTAACATTATCTTCTCTTCCTCCATTTCTCAATCTAAATATACCTTTAGCAATCTAATTATTTGTCACTCTCTTTCTCCACATTCTCTGTCTAGTGGTCTTTTATAGTTTCTGATTCTCTACTTGTATTTTTCTTCCAGTCTCAACCTTCACGTTATTTTCGCCAAACATATCTCCCATATTCCTTCTGTCTCTTTATGTCTCCGTCTATAACCCTCTGCCTCTGCCTATCCCC
>NC_068990.1:68570474-68571117 GCF_001194135.2 Octopus bimaculoides
TATATATATATATATATATATGTAGAGGAAACTTGTCTTATATTCATTCGTTATTAATCATGCATACATACATGTATGAAAATGAATATATATATATATATATATATGTGTGTGTATGTATGTATGTATGTATGTATGTATGTATGTATGTATGTATGTATATGGGTGTGGGTGTGGGTGTGTCTATCAATGTCTATGTGAAATACACAGGGGAAACGAATCGTCAAATCGCCACTATACCTGTTTAATGGTATATTTCTGCATATACCGACACGTACTGGTTTATAAAGTACATTCATACATACACATAGAAACACATATACAGTACGTATCTTTCTTTCTATAAGTACATGTTATTAAGTGTCTGTGTTTCGACACATATACACATGATATATGTGTATCTGAGAGTATTTTGTTAAAAGCCATGTTATGCTAACAATAGAAAAAAATACACAGAAATAAAAATTATCAGATAAAATAGAACTTAAAAACAAAAAGATGGAAAGAAAAAATATCAAGAGCGTAACATACATTCAAATATAAGTAAAAATTCGGACAGAAAAGCCATTTGTATGAAGAAATTGTCTATAGCAAATGAAAGAAACCCAAGCGTCTCTCTCTTTCTCTTTCTCTCTCTCTCTCT
>NC_068990.1:68575385-68577737 GCF_001194135.2 Octopus bimaculoides
ATCGTGGAAGACACTAAAAACCAACGGCGAACTGGCAGTATCATTAGCGCGTCGGATAAAATGCTTTACATCACCTGCTCCGGCTCTTTATATCTTGAATGCCACTGAAGTTGGCTGTACCCTTCTTCCTTTCAGGATGGTTGTAATAAAGTATCGGTTATATAATGGTGTCAATGCAGTCGAATGACACTCCTCAACCTCTAAAATGGCAGGTCTTGAGCCAAAGTTTGAGACTATTGTTGTTTTTATTGCCGTCGGAGTTGTTATTGTTGTTGTTGTTGATGTCGTTGCATTTGTTGCCGTTGTTGCTAGTGGATGTGATGGTGTTGTCAGCGATGAATGGGCATGGCTTGCACGACTACTGAGAAAACGAGATTTAAGCACGTTTTACGTGGCTAAGAAAAATTCGCTCTATTTTGCCAACAATGATTTTCGTGATATCTAAGTGTCTACTACGTTATTTTAAAGTGAATAGAAGTTCTGTATATTTAATATATTTTGTAAAGATATTCTCCCACTATAATATATTTTCTTCTGGAGAGAAGGCGAGCGGGCCTAATCTATCAATCTATCTTGATCGTCCCTCAGGACACCCCAAGGCTGTTTTCACACGTTTTCCCCATTCATCTCGATCTCCCATAATGGTCCTCAGCTCCTGTACCTCTTCCGTACCAGTATCCGCCAGCAAGTTGTCGATATAGGTCGTCTTCCTCCTTCTTCTTCTGGTTCTTCCTTCCGTTGGTTGCCAGAGCACTAGCTTGTTAGCAATTTCATCGGTATGTCTGATTCAGTGTCCAGCTAGCCTCACCCTTCTATGCTGTATCTTCAATATTATTTTTGTTAGTCCCTGGTATAAGTCGGTGTTTGTTTCCAGGAGACATTGAGTGTCATTCTAAGTACCCTCGTATAACAACCGTCCAACTGTTTCGTCAATGCTTTAGTGGGCGCCCATGTTTCAGCTCCGTATAGAAGAACAGACTCCACTGTTGTCAGAAACAACCTTACTTTCAATTTCCTTGCTAACTTTGAACTCCATGCATTTCTCAAGTTATGGCATGCACTCCAGGCAAGAGCTTTCCTTGCTACGATGTCTTTTTCACTACTTTGTGTCCACGCACCAAAGTATTTGAAAATTTCAACTACCATCAGCGACTTATCGTCACTCACTTTCACTGACACAGGCATTTCGTGGTTGAATACTTGCAGCTGTTTTCTTTGCGCCACAGTACAATCCTACCTTCCTCGAAACACTAGCGTAACAGCCACGGATGCCTCAAAATATTTTGAAAACACTTTTGAATGTTTTGTAAGCAAAACTACAGACCAGAAACAGAAGCAGCAAACAGAAAGCAATTATTGATGGCAATTGAAACTGCAGATACAATTATGAATATAGCCATCACATGTAAGTGATTATTGCATGATAGTTTGTACTGTTTTTACTATTTGTGCCAATGAAGACTGGAACTGCATAAACAATCTCCTGACCTCTTCGCTCCACGGAATATCGAGAATGTGACAGCTGGTGGGAGAGAAGATACACTAGCACTAAGTCGGAAGAGAAATGACCGAAGCAACGTGAAATGAAGTGCCATTCTCATGAACAAAATGCGCCACTACATCCAGATACCGAACCCACGACCTAATAGTCGCAGGTGCGAACTCTGACCACTGGGCCACTTGACTTTTTTCCCTGTCTTTCGAACATACGCACAAGACTAAGCATAATTTCCCTTACTACTCTCTCTCTCTCTCTCTCTCTCTCTCTCTCTCTCTCTCTCTCTCTCTCTCTCTCTCTCTCTCTCTCTCTCTCTCTCTCTCTCTCTCTCTCTCTCTCCCTCTAGCTCTCTCTCTGTCAGTCAGAATTTCATTTCTGAAATATACTTTTACCGTACTGAATAACTGTTCGAACTCTTCTTAATCTTGTTCAAGATCTAAAGATGCCGATGAATCTAACAAGCAATTCCTTGTTGATTTCAGTGATAGTGAATTCAAACATTCTTATATATTTTCACCGACTTCACGACATCGTCAAAAACAACACTCAGTCAAAAAAGGTTTCATGTAGCAGCATCGATAACACGTGCTAGAAGCAGCTGGTTACATCAAATATCTATTTAATTAATAACACAATTTGTTAGAAAAGGAGCAAGATGTAATTACCTCAAATACAGTTGAAGGTTAAGACTTTTGCTACTCGTAAATGTAATACATACACACACACATGCATACATACAAATATACACATATACCAACATATATATATATATACACACACAGGCATACACACATATTCTAGAATATATAATATAAACAGATATATATATATATATATATATATATATATATATA
>NC_068990.1:68578342-68583595 GCF_001194135.2 Octopus bimaculoides
TGTGTGCATATATATATATATATATATTCATATCTATATATTCATATATATATAGATGTGTGTGTGTGTGTATGTGTGTATGTGTGTGTGTGTGTGTAAATATGCACAGACATATACATACAAATTTGTAATTATTTTACATTCGAACCGTTTAAAGGGTACCTGTAGCGGAGAACTTAAATTGGTTTACTCAATAACAACGGGGGTTTAACAATTAGAATTCCTATATCCAGCGGGTAACAATTCTGAGTAATAACAACAGCTGTGGATATTAAAGTGCCGGATAACTGCGAGATAAACCACACGACGTCAGTAAATACATTAATATGTCGGAGAGATAAAGGATTAGAAGGTACTGAAGCAATCCAGAAGTTAGGTTATTACTTTAAGTATTTTCTGACCAAGTAAAATAAGAACATACACGACAACAAACAAATCAATAATTTGCAATGAGAAAATAGGACGAGAATGAAACGTTACTAAGTGATACAATAAGTGATGTGTTGATGCTTTAGAGTGAATAGTGCAGTGTGTGCATGTGTGTGTGTGTGTGTGTATGTGTGTATATATATGTGTGTGTATGTTGGTTGCTAGATGGATGGATAGATAGATAGATAGATAGATAGATAGATAGATAGATAGATAGATGACATATTTATAATCTACCTCTCTATCTTATACGTGATCTGAACAATATGTATCCAGACTGTTGCCATAGTAATAAAGCTAAAGCACGCAGTGTAAAGCCACTTGGCACAGATTGAACTTGAACATTGTTGTGCAGATGCCCTAAGTTTTAACGTTCTAGCACACTTCACCTGTTTACATCAGTGCATGGAAGTAACGTATGTAGCGTGTGTTCATCGCATTGACCATGACTGAGAAGGTTGAGTAGAAAATCTGGCGATACCGGCTCAGGGGCATACGCATAGTTTTCGAAAAGTTTTCATCGTTCTCGACACTGTCAAAGAGATTTTGTGCAACAGAAACCCAAGTCTATTTTTGGTCAGCTGAAAGCAGTTTAGGCACAAACTTGGCAGACTCGCTTCTCAAACCCAAATCTTCAGTGATAATAGATTGAACTGCACCGTAGCTACTCTGTACATCCTCTGATAACTCACGGATGGTGATTCGATGATTTCCCCTCACAGCTGCACGCACATCTGCGATGTTTTTCTCAGTTCTGCTGGTTGCAGGTCACCTTGAACATTCGTCCCTATCGACATATTTTCGGCCACCTTGAAAACGTCTGAACGACTCGTACACTTGTGTGCGGCTCATACACTCATCTCCATATACTTTCTACAACTTTGCATAGGCCTCTGAGAAGGTACCGCCATGATAACTTTCTCTGTCATGGTCAATGCGACGATCACACGTTACACACGTTACTTCGAATCACTGCTGTAAACAGCGGAAGTAAGCTACAACGTTAAAATTTTGTGCGCATGCACAACAGATGTCAAGGTCAATCTGTGCCAAACATCTTTACTCTGTGTGGCTTTAGCTTCGTTACTATGGCAACAGTCCAGATACTTATTGGTCAGACCTCGTATATACTTGTATCTATGTGTATTTACAGGGTGTCCCAAAACTACCTGATGGCTGTCAATTTTTAATAACTTCCTTAACCTTACAAATAAATGCATGAAATGTTAATACAATATAAAGGACATAATGAGAACTAATATTCATAAGTCAAATTTTGCAACACCACTACCTCAGATATGAAAAATGACATTGCTTAAATAGCAGCCATTTTCGGCTTTGCGCACACCGTGCTTTTTTCCAAATTTGCACCACAACATCATGAAGAGTTTCAGAACCCACTTCTCTGATTTCTCTAATGATGTTCTCCTTCAGTTGTAGCAGGGTCTCCGGTTTGTTGCCGACAAGGAAAAATTCGAACTAATCAAGTCTCGGGAACGTGAAGGCCAGTTAACATTGCCGTAGCGGGAGATTTTTCTTTCTCCAAAACACTGCCGTTTGCAACTGCATTGTTTCTCTAGCGGTATGAGCAGTTTCCCCATCTTACTGGAACCATGCATGAGGTCTACTGTGAATGGCATTCACGTTCCCCAGACTTGATTAGCTCGGGAATTTTTCTTATGGGGATACCTGAACGAGAGGGTTTACGTCAACAAACCGAAGACTATGGTGCAACTGAAGAATATCAATAGAGAAATCAGGGAAGTGGTATCTGAAACTCTTGAGGGCGTTTTGGTTCAAGTTTTGGAAAGAGTACGGCTGTGCGAAGCCGAAAATGTCTGCCATTTAAGCGATGTCATTTTTCATATGTGATGTGGTATCGCAAAATTTGACTCGTGTATATTAATTTCCATTATGTCTTTTATATTGCATTAAAATTTCATGCATTTATTTGTAAAGTTAAGGAAGTTACTAAAAATTGACAGCCATCAGTGACTTTTGGGACACACCTGTATATGTGTGTGTGTGTATGTGTGTACACATATATATGCGTGTGTGTGTATATATATACACATACATATATATATGTGTAATCACCCATTTTTATATTCATTCATAAACCCACACATATATACATATATATGTGCTTGTGTGTGTGTGTGTGTGTGTGTGTGTGTGTGTGTATAACACCCAGTCTTTAATATAAAAGAACACGTAAATATATCTACCTTCTCATGAAAACATATACTCAGAAGACAGGCAATTGATACATGTTCGTGTAGCTCCACATGTGAAGAACATATTTGCACTTGTTGCACCCTCCATTCCCAAAAGCATCGTTCACATTTACCCAATTATCTCATTTATTATAAGTCTTTAAATTATAATAGAAAGGAATATAACCACAGCAAACATTGAATCTCATCTTGTTTTCCATTAATTTTACCTCAAGCGATCTACAAGCATTCGACAATGACCTGAACTTAGTAGCAACATGATAAAAGACCGCCCATAGCAAAATTCTGACAAAAGTTTGACCTTAACAGAGTTCGTGATAAACACAAGCCCTCAGCTAGATTTTCATAAAAACTTGCTTATAGCAAGTTCTTTATGCAACCTCTACATCCTTATTTTAATGAAGGCATGACATTCAAATGAATTAGATAATTAATAAAATAATTCACTATTATATATGTTTCTACCGCACCCCCCTCTCTCTCTCTCTCTCTCTATCTCTCTCTGAATTTGTGTCTTTATATTTTTCCCGACCACTTTTCTGCTCTTTCTTAGTGTTTGACTGGTTGTCGGCATTTATCAATATCTTTTGTTTCTTTCTCTCTGTTTCTAGAAGACATTGTCTTTCTCTTTCAGTCCGAGATCGCTAACTATTTTGTTCTTATCTCAAATTCTCCAGCCTTCTACCTCATTTCATCATTCTTTCTATCTGCCGCTGTTAGTTTTTCACTTTTATTTTCTACATCTTTATTTTAAAATCTGTCATTTTAATAGCCATCTTTCTATTAAATGCAGCATTGACAGAGAAGACACTGCAGTTTTCGTCTAAGAGAAAATCTCTTATACATATGTTGTGTTAATAACTAAAATCTATATTGGAAGGAGATAAATGTCCTCTCGACAGCGACTAGTGAGAAAGGTAAATGCATTTCACTAACCTTGGACCTTGCCGAAGACGTGTGAATGCATTATTATCTGTTTTCTAAACTAGAGACGACACATCTTGTCTAAACATGTTGCTAGCGAGTAAACGTAGCCTAGAAAAGGCTATGATGCATTTCACCTTCTCGCTAATCGCAGTAGGGATGACTTTTTGTCTATCTCCGATCTATGTTACGTTTTTTAGCACAGCATGTTTCTAAGAAATTTTATCTCCGACGAGAACTGCAACAGGTTGCTTGTCATTGGTATATATACACTATTATGTACGATACAGAGATTACTCATATTATTTATTCAATAAAGCTTCAATTGCGTGCACCGGATTTTCTAATATTATATTTCTAATTTATATTTCACAAAATCCAAACAAATGTCTCTTACACATCAATAAACTCACTTACCCAAGCACCAATAACTTCTACGTTGTGCATAAATGAATAGTTACGCGCTCCTAAATAGTTTATCTTGTTCCCAAATAATTTCTTCTTCGAACCAATCAGACATAGCCATTTTCCACTTTCTTTGATCTGAGGTATTTAATTTTGTTTAATCTAATTCCGTGGTTAATTAGTTATATTCATGCTTTGCGATGCAATCCTCTGTTCGCCCATCTTATCAAACACTTCCCATATTCAATTTTCCCTAAACTACCCATATTTGTAGTTTGTCTACAAATTTTGCCTTTTCAAATTATGTGCTGCCAAATATAACTTAGATAGCGCTACTTCACTCTGGTTATATATTTTGATGTTTTTGATTTTGAACTGTCATCAGCTTGTTCAGCTTCTCCTGCTTTGACACACCAGCCTTCTAGCTTCATGACAACACCATAATCTGCTTCATACATCTTCTCTCTGACCTCATTGAGGAAATGTCAGTCCAAGCTACCATAGTAAGAATGCTATTGAATACAAACAACAATGGCGTTTAGTCGATTGGTCTTCTCTAGAGAGGAAATTATATATGCATCGAAAGAAAACCATCCATTTAAGATCATTTCAAGAAACCTCAGAGGAACTACCCCAATACTGACTAGTTAATCTCTAATTTGTTGAATAAATGCATTCGGGTTTACTGTTGATAGTTGACAAATTTCACTCAATGACTTTTGGCCCTTCACACATGTCCGATGATCTGTACAATTGCACCAAATTCCAACATGGATGAATAACTCGCTAAAGAGTTTTGTATTAAATCGAAGACTTTTGGTTTTATTACTAACTTGGTGCTTTGTTATGGAATAAATTTAGGCACAAGAAAAAAATTAGAAGACAATGTTCAATTTGGCAATCGATCTCATTAGATCAATCAATCAAGTTGTCTAGTTGCCTATATTTCTATAAGTCTATGCCTATAGTTTATATCTATTTTGATACAGAACATGCTGGTAGAGATATCTATTATAATTACTTCTCCATAATTTCTTGGAACTAAATTTTATTTCAATTATGGCATCATAGACGAATGCCATTTTCCATAGACTTGGATCGACTCGTGCTTTGTGAGTGGAATAGGGCAATTTAATTTATCGGACAACTGAGCCCGCATCGTCGAAACTGACTGAAAACCACTTGTATATGTATGTGTATAAATATATATATACATGCATATAATATATATATATATATATATATATATATATGAAGA
>NC_068990.1:68583605-68584040 GCF_001194135.2 Octopus bimaculoides
GAGAAAGAGAGAGAGAGAGAGAGAGAGAGAGAGAGAGAGAGAGAGAGTACATATGCTTACACACATATACACACACACGCACATAAAAACACAGACTCATGCACACTCACACACACACATAAGCAGATACATAGACAAACAGGCTGATAGATAACATGAGAAGATTTTTATTTGACAAGTAAACAAGATGGAAGAACGAACATCACATTGCAGACAATATATGTGTGTGTGTGTGCACATACATATCAATGTGTTTGTAAGTGCGCGCGTATGTTTGAAGGTATGTTGTACATAGTAGGGCATATGTGCGTATATATTATGTCTAAAAGTATATGATAATGCGTATGTATTATATATGTATTATGTATATATATATGTATACGTACAGGGTACGTGTGTGTGTACGTGTGAATGCATGATATATATATATATATA
>NC_068990.1:68584050-68584723 GCF_001194135.2 Octopus bimaculoides
GAAGTGAAGTAGTTTAGCTTATTTATTGAGTCCCAGAGGATTTTTTGGTTTCCGGTACACTTTGTACCTCTTCAGTTCTAATTCATTTCTTGTCCCTTAAGCGGCTATCTAATTTGTTTTAACAACTAACGAAGATCTATTTAAGGACCATGCAAAAATGTCTTCATCTTGCTTAAAGCGGTTGGGAACCATCCAGGAAATTAATGGTAATACTAGAATTAATTTATAAGGAACCCATTCACCACAATTACGTGCATGCGCACACAAACGTATGTTCACATACCTTCATATCTACACACGCACATCTATCCATACGTGAAACTTAACATTAAAAAAAGTCAAACACATCAATACTCACCGCTAGGTGAACATAACCACCTACTTTTGTACCGTCATTCCTCTGCATCAGACACTCGTTCTTACACATGTAAATACACAATCATAGATAGAAGTGCACGCTGCTGCCAAGATGTTCAATATCGTATTAAAAAAATACCGTTTGGTGTTTGTGTTTATAAAAGATGAGGTAAATATACACATAGGGTTACATATACATGCGTAAGAAATACTGTATATCCTGAATATCACACAAAATATTCTATTCACAAACAACATTAACTCCCCATATATATATATATATATATAAATATATATATATATATATATATATATA
>NC_068990.1:68584885-68589321 GCF_001194135.2 Octopus bimaculoides
TATATATACATATGAGGAAAGAGTATAAATATATACATGCATACACACATATATACATACCAATACACACATGCACACACATATGCACAAGTTAAATATAGATATACTAATGTATGTATGCTTGCATATGTGCGTATGCTTATATATTTACGTATTTATACATGCTCATACATACAGACACACGCTCATACATGCATGCATACATACATACATAGACACATACATAAATACACACATACATACATACATACATACATACATACATACATACATACATACATACATATATATAAACGTGCAAAATGTATTCATTTCAACACATATTAGTACGAATAAACGTATGCACATACACGCACAACACAAAGCCTGACATAGCCGACTAAAATACACTATATAAAGAATGAGACAGTCGATCAATACAGTCTTAATAATATTCACTGTTCCATGTCTACCAACCTCACTATGTACACAAGAGGGCAGCAACAGAGATCAATATGGCGGCGAGTGTTCACCTCCAATTCTTCATTTTCTAACGTCTCTGACCTTATAGATAACAGCAGTGACCAACGTCTTCGTTCGCTGAGAGATATTTATTAAGAAGGCTAATGCAATGGGCGTATAGGAATCCATCCATTCATACCTACGTATGTAATATAAGTATCTACACATGTATGCATATATACAAATATACATATATACGGAATAGGGATATCAAAGATGTGTCTATATCCTCTATTTCTAAAAGGGAACAGTACAGTTTTCTCGAAATTGACGAGAACTTTATATATGTTGCTGCTGTGAATAAAGTTAAAGTGACAAAGGAATATTTCAGCAGACTTCAAAACATGGCGAAATCAAGGACTGTCTGCATCCAGTAGGACTATATCCTATGATGTTTTTTTGCAGTGCCAATGTTAGTACCAACATTTACGATACTAAGCTGTACATGTGAAGAGATCAGCAACTTGACAATTATGGTAAGTAAATATACAAACCTCCACTTGCTGACTTCATAAAGGATACTTGAAGAATATTTTAATAAAATTAACTTTTTTGTCCGAACACAATATACTGTGGAACACAGAACGAAGTCACGCACTGTTGGACAACTCGGTGGTTCAACATATGTGAATGTCTCGTCTAAAATTCTGAACAAAGAGCAGATCTTAGGTGAACTTGTGAATAACTTACAGCTCTTGCATTGGATCTAATGTTTTTTTTCTTTTTATTGAAGGGGCACTGAATTATGCAATATGTAACAACAGATTTACATAAAAACCAGAAAATGTATGTTTCTGAGAAAGATCAAAGCAAAATGATTGTTATCCTTGTAAGTTTATTAATTACTAGGCAGAGAAGAGATTTATAGTCATATTCATTTTGAGTTTCCTGGAATGAGATTTATACACACAATATATCATGATGTGTAATTCTGTTACGTTTATTGAGTACTTTCGTTCCTAAAGCTATATAATACAGACACACACGCACACATGTACACACACATGCCTGCAGATGCACATATACACATACACATGTATATGTACACATTGACGATGTACTTCTGTTAATCTTGACGAGAAACAGTAATCAGTTTGAAGTCATGGTAGAAGACACTATCCCAAGTTGCCCATTCTTGAGATTGAGCACAAAATAACACAGTTGCGACTCGAACGTTTTAACCGCACAACTATAACTAAGCTCATATATTTACATCACTTACATTATTACATGGAGGTGTATGGCGGTGAACTGGTAGAATCGTTAGTGCGCTGGAAGAAATGCTATGTTCTGCGTTCAAATTCCTCCGGGGTCGACTTTGCCTTTCAACCTTTCGAGGTCGATAACATAATACCAACTGAACACTGGGGACGATGAAATTGACTCATCCCCTCCCCAAAAATTGCGGATGTTATTGCAAAATTTGAAACCATTATTACATGGAGGTGTAGTTCGTACCAGTTAGCAACACTGGGTATGAATTTAAAGTTTAAATCCATACGCAAGGCATTTGTATAATCTGATACAACGCTGTATTTATTGTGTCAATATAACGTCTATTGTCTTCATCTTGTTCTGGAAAGATATTTATGTTTGACTGAAAATTAGAACAAATGTGATACCAGATCAAAATTTCCATGAATATTTCCTCCATGAATAGAGAGAGCGAGCGCTGCTGCTTGTAATTTATTGTCTGTAATTAACGTAGATTACGAAATAAAGCTCGTATAGTGATCTCTTTTTAAAAATTAATTCTAACGTCTAATCTTATAATATATATACTCATCTTAAGAAAGACGTTTTAAGCATCAGGAAAGTGCAGTTTATTTCAGTAGTCAACAAACTACATGATGCAACATAAAATAAGCTTCATTATTCTACCATCTCTGTCAGCTCAGCATACCGTCATACAGCATATTGAATCCACACAGCATATTGAATCCACTCATTTGAAGCCGTTAGGGGAAAGGCTTCAGCGTAAATAAATGGTACGCCTCCGCAAAAGGTTGAATTTTATTAACAGCAAATTCACTATTGTTCATTATATTTCTGTGGTCATAAAATTATGAGATATCTCTTGGTGGTTTTTATTTTATTGCATTTCATTCTTAATAATAACAAAAACAACAACAACAACAACAACAACAATAATAATAATAATAATAATAATAATAATAATAATAATAACAATTAATTGGAAGTGATATCATGTACATATTTTTTCTTGGCATAAAAGATGGGTTACAACAAATATTCTGCTCAATGCCACAGAATGGCCTGCAGTCATTCCGCGGCACCGCCTTGAAAGGGCTTTGTCGATGAAATCGTCCCCAGAACTGGCGTCTTTTAAAAATCTGGTACTTATTGTATCATGCTCTTTTGCTGAAGCGTTAAAACTACGAGGATGTAACAAACCAACGGCGGTTGTCAAGTTGTGTGGGGAAACACACACAGTCTTCTCAGGTACAAGATACTTAGGGAAAACACTTGTACGTTGACGATACTGTTGTACTCCGCCTCCGAAGACAAGACTCGATGTCTCAACAAGAGGCGGGGTAAGTGCTTCGTCCCCTCCCTACACAACATCAGAACCTGCCAGCAGCCAGCCACCGATATTGGCGATAAAATTCTAGTACATCAGCATAAGCTTTGTTGAGTCAGATGTTCTGACTTTGGTACAGATGGTTTTATCGTTCTCAATGTTCATTGTTGCCGATTCTCTCATTCTCTCACTGAAGTCAGATGTAATTGGTTTGATTTCACTATGACATCTAATAATAATTTTCTGGCAACATTTTTTTCTCTTCATACAGAAATAATTTTCTTGCCAGTGTTGTATGTATGACAGTCTCTGATCATATTTTAAATTTACTTTCTAAATTTTCTTTTTAACATCTTATGTTGTTTCACAATTTACTTCTCTGCAGTTAGTCACTCTAGCCTTCGTCTTATATAAGACCTTTAATCATCTTTTGTTTTATCTCGTTCGTATTGTGTATCTGTCTGTATTAATTTGTCACAATGCTTTACAATATACTTTTGTTGTCTTCTAGTAGATGTCTATATCATATTTTACTAATCGCAGAAGGCCCTTAACTCTCCATTCACAGTAGATAACAATTAGAGTTGATAGCATTTAATATCCTCTCCTAACATAGCTACCCTAGCGCCAAAATTTGAAAATTATTACTATTATTATTATTATTATTATTATTATTATTATTATTATTATTATTATTATTATTGAGTGAAAGAGCAGCGCATGCGGTCAAAGCGACACTGGAGTAAAATATACGAAGCACAATATACCCATCGCAACTAACCATCTAATAAGGGTACACCAAGCACAGGCATCACAATTATATATGAGCGACATGGTGATCTCGTATGAAGATAAACAGCGCATGACCTTGCAGGTGGTTTCTTTGATAAGGTTTGTTTAAGGATGATGAACGAAAGACCCATGTTTCCAGGTGTGAATTATACAAATCTTAAAGAATTTTTCACAGCACATGGCTGTGAGGCTCACGCACAATTTCTCCTCGTGGTTAGAGATGCACATAGCGCCAGCCATTACGACATATGTTCAACTGGTTAAGGTCAAGCAACTGACCAGCAAATCTGTGGCATTGAGCAGAATATTTGTTGTAGCCCATCTGTTATACCAAGGAAAAAAAACATGTACATGATATCACTTCCAATCAGTTAAGATCAAAAGCTACGAGAGCCACTGCCTGGTACTGCATCAAGACACTATTATTATTATTATCATTGTTCAGTAGTTTTATTTTTATAACGTGCTTTCACTTCACTACCGGGCGCAGCTCTGTGCGCCTTGGGTATGTGCTGTGGTTTGCTGTGATGCTCTTATGGTTACTGTATTGAAAGTGTTTTGCGTAGGATGTGTGCAGTGCCCAGTAGTGCAATTTTCTGTA
>NC_068990.1:68589331-68590663 GCF_001194135.2 Octopus bimaculoides
TTTCACTTCACTACCGAGCGCAGCTCTGTGCGCCTTGGGTATGTGCTGTGGTTTGCTGTGATGCTCTTATGGTTACTGTATTGAAAGTGTTTTGCGTAGGATGTGTGCAGTGCCCAGTAGTGCAATTTTCTGTACGTTATATATATTTGTAAGTCCTGGTGTTTTTGTTATGTATTTGTCTGAATATTTTTTTTATTATACCTAAGGCACCTACTATGATAGGAATTGTTTCTGTTTTTAGATTCCACATTCGAGTTACCTCTATTTCCAGTTTATTATTATTATTATTGTTATTATTATTATTATTATTATTATTATTATTATTATTATTATTATTAAGCTGGAAGAATCGTTAGAGCAATGATTCTCAACCATTTTTTGCCTATGGACTTCTTTGATTCTTATTTTACTCTACCGTACCCTCATAGCCATTCGATGTTTAAAAAAATCCTATTGTGTTTTTATAATTAAATATTATTAAGAAGTGTATTAGAAAAATTCTTAAAATACTGTATGTATTGTCGAAGCATAAGCAATTTATTGCACGTAAACTTTAACAACAAAACTTTATACGGATCCCCAAGGTTGATATGGTCCCCGATTGAGACCTACTGCGTTAGAGCGTAGGACAAAATACGATGCGGTATCGCTTCCAACTCCTTATTTTCTAAGTTTAATCACCGCCGAAGTCAACGGTACTTTCTTTTCATCCTTTCAGCGTCGGTAAAATAAAGTACCAGTTGAGCACTGTGCTCGATATAGTCAACTAACCATTCTAAAATCACTGACCTTCTGCCAAAATTAGAAAGTAGTAGTAGTATTAGTAGTAGTAGTAGTAGTAGTAGTAGTAGTAGTAGTAGTAGTAGCAGCAGTAGTAGTAGTGGGTGAAATGAAAAGGAAGAGAAGCCGGGCCAATAACAGCTGTACTTGTATTTTTTTTTTCAATTGGTTTATACCAATCGATGCATTGTATTTCTCTGCTCTAATCAGAACCATATAGAATAGGAGGTACGTGACAAAAACAGAAGGAAAAATGATGGAAAAAGAAAGGGAAGAGGAGCTAACTTTGAAATCACATTGCCAAATTCACTCCTGACCGTAGCTTAGCAAACTTTGTCGTTTTGTTCCGTGTGATCTGCTTGCATGCAGTTTATTAGGTACTTCAAAAAAGAATGACCGCGGCCAAAAGCAGTCTATTATTGCCAAAAATGAAAATCTATAAACGCAGAAAATTGGGGGGAAAAAAACGAGAAATAGCGTTAGAAATGCAGCAGAGAAAGAGAGAGGGGGAGATAGAAAGAGAGAGAGAGAGATGCAAAAAAAATAAAATGC
>NC_068990.1:68590972-68591406 GCF_001194135.2 Octopus bimaculoides
GGAGGAGAGAGAGGGAGGAGAGAGAGGGAGGAGAGAGAGGGAGGAGAGAGAGGGAGGAGAGAGAGGAGGAGTAGAAAGAGAGAGGGGGAGATAGAAAGAGAGAGAGAGAGATGCAAAAAAAATAAAATGCGAGAAAGAAAGAACGCAGGAGAAATGCGAGAAAAAAAGAGAAGAAAGAAAAAGAGAGGGAAAAAGGAGAGAGAAGCAAGGAAGAGAGAAGGGAGAAAGAGGGAAAGAGTAACGGTAATATACAGAGTAGTAAGGTTTGCATATGAAGAATAAAAGAGAGTTTGTCAATTTGAGGAAAAAACATTTATCGAAGCAAAAATTCGGTGAGAATGTGGTGGAAGAAGGAGAAATAATCGAAAGGAATGGTTCAGAAAGGGAGGGAAAAGGGATAGTGAGAGAGAGAGAGAGAGAGAGAGAGAGAGAGA
>NC_068990.1:68592204-68596762 GCF_001194135.2 Octopus bimaculoides
GTGTGTGTGTGTGTGTGTGTGTGTGTGTGTGTGTGTGTGTGTGTGTGTGTGTGTGTGTGTGTGTGCTTGCATGTATATATATTTTGTGTTGTGTGGAAGCATAATGGAAACTCTATGAACTCTTAGACATAAATCTTCCTAATGCTCAACAGTCTACAGTCAAACTCACTACCAGATAACCTGGTTGAAGCAACCACATATAAGGCATTACTGAGAAATACCACATATGAACATAGTAAACTAATTTTGCTTATTTAAAGAAAATGTATTTTAAAATCCAATGCCATGAAGGATATAATGGTATTTCTTAATGAACTGAAGCAGGAAGTGAAACCCAAATGACCTCGTGAGTGTAGACGAACGCTTGCCTGTATATGAACTCGCGTATTTCTGGGACGATAAACGAGAAAAGGAAATTTGTTAATATATAAAAGTCTGTTCACACTAGTTAAACATGGTAGCCAGCACGAAAATAATAAAATGATAATAGGCAATCATAATCAAATTATAATGTATAAATCTGCGGCTGGTGTTGAGTACTGATTAGTTTGTTTATAAGACAAACTTACACAAATCATACACATAGGCGTAGGAGTGGCTGTGTGGTAAGTAGCTTACTTACCAGCCACCTTCTTCCGGGTTCAGCCCCACTGCGTGGCACCTTGGGCAAGTGTATTCTACTATAGCCTCGGGCCGACCAAAACCTTGTGAGTGGATTTGGTAGACGGAAACTGAAAGAAGCTCATCGTATATATGTATATATATATATATATATATGTATGTGTGTGTATATGTTTGTGTGTCTGTGTTTGTCTCCCCAACATCGCTTGATAATCAATGCTGGTGTGTTTACGTCCCCGTAACATGGCGGTTCGGCACGAGAGACCGATAGAATAAGTACTAGGCTTACAAAGAATAAGTCCTGGGGTCGATTTGCTCGATTAAAGGTGGTGCTCCAGCATGGCCACAGTCAAATAACTGAAACAAGTAAAAGAGTAAAAGAGTATACACAACATCACCCACTTCGACGACATTCTCTAATTCGATTACTTTCTTTGGAAAATAACCTGATTTTTCACTAGTACTACCATTTCCATATTTAACTACCATATATTAAAATACATTTTTTTATATATCCCACTCCTTTATCATTTTGTACACACCCTTTACTATCTTGTACATGTTTCTTAAGTATTTTCCTTATAATGTGTTTTATCACAGCACACTTTCCTCTCACAATACAATCACAGCTACACACACTTCAAGAAACGCCATGCACTACATACCACCACACATACAACTCCCCATATGATCATCTTTATACACAGATATCCTCCTATAGATGTACACCCAAACTCGGCTCCTCCTTCCTTCCTCACTCTCCCCATAGAACTGCATTCCCGGTGTAGCCTTAGCCTTTTTCTTTCTTTCGTCCTTTCCCACGAACTTTCCTCCTTTATATTACTCACATTCTTTATTGTTTGCCGAAGAACCACTATCGTCCTAAAAGTCATGTGTCTTTCTCTTTGAAGTGGTATGCTAATACATTTGTTCAAACTTGTCCCTCTCATGCTTTTTGGTTTTTGCTCATTGCCTAAAACATACACGCACGCACGCAACCACATGTATATATATATATATACAATTACAAGTTATTAGACATGCTTGGGAGAAGACCTCAAATACAAGTGTTCATTATTATTCTATTCGGCTGAATCCGTCTATAGTTACCCGCAATATTCTGTGTGTGACGAGACCAATTCGATTTGGTGGGACGAAAAATGAATAAATAAAAGATGGCTTGACTCAAATTATATACATGCCTCATTGACTAAGGAAAGTCACTTATTATTTACATATAACATATCTCGTGAGTCGGCAATAATAATGATCATCATCATCATCATCATCATCATCATCATCATAATAATGATAATAATAATAATAATAATAATAATAATAATAATAATAATAATAATAATAATAATAATAATAATAATAATAATAATAATAATAATTGTTCTGAAATACATCAGAACAAGCAACATCACAGAAACAAATAATTTGATCAAGGCAGCAAGTATTGTTGTAGCAGAGAATGTGGGTGTCGATGTCAATAAAAAGAAACATAATGGGAGTGACAAAAGAAAAGATTCATGGTGGAAAAGAAGAATCCAGGCAGGGTTAGACATGCTTGCGAAGGAAATCTCTGTGTTAGACCGAAAAGAGAAAGTGGAGCTTAAAAGCGAACAAAAATACTGGGCGCTGAAAAGGAAGTATAATATGGAAAGAAAGGGCCTGAAAGTAGTAGTGGAGGAATTGAAATAGCGCCTCGTTGCAAAGAAAGCAAAAATTGTAAGATACTACCAAAGAATGAAGGATCATCACCAGAATATGTTATTCAGAGTAGATCAGAAGAGATTTTATAAAGAATTGAATGGAGTGTACAGATGAAGAGTTGATACCAGATAACATTGAAAGTCAAAGGTTTTGGAGTGACATCTGGAGCAAAGACAAGGAGCACAAGAAGGATGCTGAATGGTTGCAAGAACTGAAACAAACAGTAGTCTGCCCAAAAGAGGCAGAACTAGTCATTTCGGTTAGGGAAGTGAAGGAAATCAGCAAAAAAATGAGCAACTGGAAGACCCCGGGACCAGATGGAGTTCAAGGTTACTGGATCAATGATTTGGTGAATGTCATGCACGAATAGCTACACAACTCAACACCTTGTTAAATGCCGACGACGCAACTCCAGAGTGGTTGACATTGGGTAGGACAGTGCTGTGTCTCAAAAACAACGAAAAAGGCAATACGGTAGACAATTACAGGCTGATATCCTGTTTGCCACTTATGTGAAAGTTATTGACTGGAATACTCGCAGGGTAAATGTACGAACATCTAGACAAAAATGGAGTCCTGCCTCATGAGCAAAAGGTTTGCAAGCGTAAGTGCAAAGGGACCAAGGATCAACTCCTGATAGATAAAACTGTACTCAGAGACTGCAGGACGAGGAAAAGTAACTTAGCCATGTCATGGATCTACTATCGTAAGGTGTACAATATGATACCACATTCTTGGATAATGGAGTGTATGAACCTGTTTGGGATTACATCGAATGTTGAGCGATTGCTTCGAAAAAAGTATGGCGAATTGGAGGACGGACCTGACAGCATACGGAAGAAGTTTAGAGACAGTAGAAATTAGGAGGGGCATCTTCTAAGGGGATTTCCTGTTCCCACTGATCCTTGTACTGTGTTTGACACCGCTGACACTGATTCTGAGGAAAGCAAAAGCTGGGTATGTATTCAAAAGCCGCCAACAAAAAATCAACCATTTGTTATTCATGGATGATCTCAAACTTTATGGTAAAGATGAAGCCCAAGTCACTTCCCTCGTTGATACGGTGTATACCTTCAGTGCTGATATCAGAATGGAGTTCGGACTGAGAAAGTGTGGTGAGTTAGTATTGAAGAGAGGCAAAATCAAGTGTATAGACGGATTATGGCTGTGATGCATGTGCCTGTTGTATAATGGGTATAATGGGCTTCGTATATTTTACCCCAGTGTCACTTTGATGGCATGCACTGCTCTCTCACTCAATAATAATAATAATAATAATAATAATAATAATAATAATAATAATAATAATAATAATAATAATATACTCCGAAGCCGAAATGCTGATGTAGACCAAGCAACAATCCATCAGTGGTTGAGAAGCTCAGGACTGAAAGCAGAGACTGAAGGTTTTATACTGCGGCACAAGATCAAATCTTGCTCATCAAAAACTACTAGGCTAACGTCCTTCAAAACGGCTCTAACCATAAATGCAGATTTTATGATAAATTTGCTGAAACGATAGACCATCTCGTTTCGGGATGTCTTGTGCTGACGCCAAACGAACGCAAAAATCGCCACGATAGGGTAGGACAGTATTTACATTGGAAAATATGTAAACACCTATTGTCATAGGTGCCTTAGGAATGATACCAAATGGATCTTTTGCTCAAATACAAGGAAATTCCCCAAAAAGGAAGACATTTAAAAAAATAGTGCGCATGGGAACTGCTCATATCCAACGAAAAATATAGTCTATGTTATTCCAAAAAACATCTTGATCTGTAAACATTGTCAAAAGTACATTTTGAATGTTGTACATAATAGCAAATACCTTTTGCTGTCATCTTCAGCTTTCGCTATCATCTCCTCCCCAAATTACTTTAAAAACAAACTTCTGATTTTCTTATGCTTTGACACATTCTTTAGAACAATACTCTACGCAAAACTAAATATACATCTTCAATATAGAAACTCTTCTATTTATTTAAATTAATTGATTTATAAAAAAAAAATGTTGTTTAAATTAACTAATAATAATCTTCTATATTTATTGTTTATCGGAGGGATAATTCTGTAATAGATATGAATAGAAACCCAATAAAAATGTTTTTTCTTGTTTACTTAATTTATCGTATGTGAATCTATATATATGCATCTGTTGTATCACTATGTAGACATATGTAATCATATGGCTATTTATATTTGTGTGTAAATATAT
>NC_068990.1:68597027-68599218 GCF_001194135.2 Octopus bimaculoides
ATATATATAAATAAATATATATATATATATATATATGGATGTGAGCCCATCTATATCTATGTATGTAGGTATATATGTATGTATTTATATATGTGTACGTGTGTATATATGTGTATGTATGTATATGTACGTGTGTCCACGTATATATGTGTGTATTTGCGCGTATGTATATATGTATGTATATATATATATATAATATATATATATGTATATGTATATATATATGTGCGTGTGGCTGTGTCATTGTATGTGTAGATATGTATATATTTGTGATTTGTCATCTCAATCTATATAATAACTTAATTTGGAAAATTAATTATTAGTGGACCAATTCTGAATTGCTTCATTTTAGTGCATATTTTTGTAGTTTCTATTAAATTTATCGTTATCTTAGTATTTAATATTAATTACATGTCACAAATAAGATGTCTTCATTATACTAAATTAATATGTGTATAGATACACTTATTTCATTTATTAATTCGTTGATGATAATTATAATAATAATAATGATGATAATAATAAATAGTTTCATCTGACTTACTAAATAAATTTAATAACCAAAAAAATTATTATTATAGATTTCTATAATTTATAATGTATTCTTATTGCAACAATGTTGTTTGTTACTTCTGAAAGTATTGATAGAGTTTGGGTATGCACTATGTATGGTCCTTCAAATTGTAAATAATAATATTAATTAGTTTATCGAGAACAGTCCTTAATACTTGTTTGGTTTATATTATTGATTTCTATCGATTCGCTAAATGTTCCCTTCTATAATATACGAATAACAATCATTATTTAAGTAACTTCAAGTCTGGTTACCTCTAAGTAATTATTAAATTTCATTTCCATTAATATTGACTAAATATATATCTATGAGGTTCTTTGGTCACCGAATTTACAGCCTTAGGTTTGTAATAATGTTTACTACGGAATTCTCCCTACGATAAATTAAGTAAACATGAAAAACATATTTATTGCGTTTCTATTCATATCTATTACGGAATTATCCCTCCGATAAACAATAAATATAGAAGATTATTATTAGTTAATTGAAACAATAATTTTTTTATATCAATTAATTTTAAAAAATAGAAGAGTTATTGTATTGAAAATGTAAATGTTTATATATTTTTTGTTGCAGTTCTAAATAGGGAAAGACTTAGATACTTAATTATATATATATATATATATATATATATATATATATACACGCACCTATGTTACTGTTGTATGATGTATTGACGAGGGACTCTCTTGTACATGAACGGGTTTCGATTGGTATGTGTTTGAGATGTAATGAAGTGAATTTCGATGGTTGTGGATTGCACTTACTTGGTCGTATCATCTGTTAGAATGTTCTTGTTGTTTTTTATTGTAACTGATGTATGATTGAATAGTTAACGCTCACACCCATAATACATAGACATTTGAATTAATTTTCACAATCCAGCCGTCCTTTCACACGGAATTTAGTCTACCTTTAAACCATTACCCCGAAGTCACTTATATACGTAAGGAACTGTTATTGTGTATATATATCAGAAAATGTGTATAAGTCGAAACAATTTGTAGGCCTTTTTGTTTTTTTAATAATTGTTTATGTTATATATTATGCTATGTTCATAAAATATTATATAATAGTGTAATATCATAATATAATATAAATAAATTATTGGATTGTCAATAGAATCTCTCTATTTAATTTATCTTTGTTATTGCATTATACCCATATTTATATGGTATTCAACTGACGTACCAGTGAATTGGAGTGTATAGAGGAAGAGTTGATACCAGATAACATTGAAAGTCAAAGGTTTTGGAGTGACATCTGGAGCAAAGACAAGGAGCATAAGAAGGATGCTGAATGGTTGCAAGAACTGAAACAAACAGCAGTCTGTCCACAACAGGCAGAACTAGTCATTTCACTGAGGGAAGTGAAGGAAATCAGCAAAAAAATGAGCAGCAGGAAGACTCCGGGACCAGATGGAGTTCAAGGCTACTGAAGGAACTCTTTTCCTTATTTTGTTACTTTATATACTTACATACATACATACATACATACATACTTACATACACACACACACACACACACATATACATGCATACATATATACAAACATACACAAACGCACACATATACACACATACACATACGTCTTAATTCTTCTTTCTCCCGAGAACA
>NC_068990.1:68600039-68613189 GCF_001194135.2 Octopus bimaculoides
ATATATATACTCATCATAGTGAGATCTTCAATTGCACGCAACATAGGCATGGCTCTGGTTGTTGTTTGGCTCTTTCAGAGCACACATGCATCTCAATAATAGCCCCATGTGTTAAATGTTGTAATTGAGTTGGTCTTAGTTATAGTCTAATACATTAATACATCATCAACGAATTAAAATGAGTTACATGTAGTGGAAGTGAGAACTTTATTTATCACTTAGTTTAAGGAACAAACTAATGAAGTGCAGCGTAATAAATAAACACTTTCACGAATCCCAGGACTTATCGGGCGGATTACTCGGCTTCCATAGCGTATAAGTGAATGAGATCATAGCATTTCTCCTGAACGGGATGCCTGTCGGCCGCAGAGTTATCCATTTGTAGCTGAATTGACCGGAAATAAAAACCACGATCATGCGATTGTGATTGCAACTCCATAACCGCTCGCTACGCGCTTTCACAGGTAACTTAGTGAATGCAGCATTTAACGTAAATTTCTTTTGTGTGTGCATGTGTGTATGTATATATGTATGCCTGCGCGAGCGTGCATGTATATGTATATGCACAGAGGCCATATGGATGTATACGTATATGCAGGTGCGCATGCGTGTTTGTGCATGTACATGAATACGCGCGTAGCTGCATATGTGTCTGAGTAATTTGAAGAATGAAGAATTTCACTAATATTTAGCATTGAAATCTTTAAAATCTTGATTAATAATTACCAGAGTGATTCTTCTATTCGTTGTCGGTTTTGGTATCTCAGGAGGAAAGCAATTATCTGCCAGCCATTACAGAGCTTTTGAGCTAGGTGGGACGGAAACTAGAAGACATCTGAACTGAACGCTTTCTAAAGACATCCAAACTGCTAAGTCGTGGTATTAAACCATAGAAGTGATTAAGTCTACCATCCAAGAAGGTCATAGCGAGATTTGAACTCAGAAATCATCCAGTCCGGCATTCTTACTGTTTTGTCAATTCAGAACTTTGGATTGGTACTTTTTCTATCGACCCTGAATGGATGAAAGGCAAAGTTGACCTCGGTACGATTTGAATTCAGATCACAGCGAGTTGAGACAAATACTGCAGAAAGTGTTGTCCATCGCTTTAATGACTGACAACATTTGTAAATTTAAAGATAATGGTTATGTAATTTTGATAATTCTTTAGATTATGAAAACAAAAAAGCAATTTTTATAACGTTTAAATCCCGGTTATGTTTGCTTGTACAAACTTCTCCAACGACGACCATCACGTTTTGTTTCTCATCCCCCATATGTCCTTTCTAGTGCAAGACTCTAATATTTGGTTTGATGGATATTTAGCTGTTGTGTGAATCAGTCGGTATAGCCACGTTGGCTTTGAAAATGTGAAATAAGGTGATAGTAAAAAATTGAGTTATCTGATAACTTAGTTCGTTCCTTTTTTCTCACCCTTTCATTTTAATCTTTTTCAATATTATTTGAATTAACACAAAAATATACATATATTTTGTTGTAATGTTTTGTGACTTCTTTGTAGCTCTATTCTTCCTCTACAACTTTTGTTTATTGCTTTTGAAATTTGAATAAATTTTACCTCTTTTTCAGCCATATGACGATAGAAGGACAAGTGAAAAAAAAAACGAAGAGAAAATGAACGAATGTATTTGACAACCAAATACATTTTTTACGATCTTTGTTGCTATGATTTAGGACATTAATGAAAACATTATTATGTAGATAGACGAGGAACTATACGTAGATATGTCGATAGATGAGTCAACCAGAGGAAAGAAGAAACTACTGTAAAGATTCACATTGAATTATTTGTAAGATTTTAACTGACACTTTTGTTGTTGGTGTATCACATTAAATAACCTACAGTCATTTTGGTGTTGTCGTAAATTGGAGGAGCAACCATTTGAATAATGATATATTCGCTAGATTCCGTGTTTTGACAACGTCAAACATATATAACTGATGACAATTCAACAACGGCTTTAGTTAATGTTTACTCTTGATACAGAACTTTTGGGTAATGTCTACTGGTCTATTTAAATCGACTTTTATTATTGACAACGGAATGATATCTGGGAGAAGTGTTTTTCTTTTAATTTAAATTTTGTAAGGTCGTTAGCTATTGATTAATTTTGCTCTTGTTCTTGTTGTAGATGATGATGATAGGGAGAAGGTGAAAGATGAGGGATGGAGATGAAGAGGAAGATGATCATATATATTATTAAATATATACTGAAACTTGAAAACACGATGCTCGAAACGTTACAGTTCACGTTAGGGCACGGCCACCCTCTTTTAAACATGACAATCATTCAATATGGCTTGTAAAATCACACAGATGTGTATATACAATGTATAAAATAACATAAACGTCCCATTGTTAAACAGAGCCTCGCCTTATCTAAATTTAAGCAACTATCTACTCAAATGCCTATCTATATATTCAATAATACATATTTAGGTATTCTATGTATTATACATAATATATTTATAATTATATATATGGTAAATGAGAGAAAGATGGAAGATACAATTATATATATTGTATATAACTATATACATATTATATATAATCACATATATAAATTTGTATATATTTAGATATTTAATGAGCCATCATTTGCTTGTAATTTTTGTGTCAGTTATTGATTTTAATTATCATTTATTAATTCTTTTACACTCATTTAATAACTTATTTATCTTGTGTGTTTTCTCAACGACACTTCATGTAAAGATGTCGCTCTTACAAATACGGTTGCATAGACCTTAATATGTGACTGGGTATTCCAAGAAAGAACGTCACCTTTTGAAAGGGATAACTAGGACAACTTTATGTAAATTACGCTTGTGTAAAATTTTCGTTTTTAGATGGCAGAATATATTTGGTTCCTATTTCTAACAGATCAAGCGACAAAGAAGACGCTTTCTCGTTTATTATTAGTTCGAAGAGCGTTTCGAATTACAAAGTATATATTATTCGCCCACCTTTTAACAAGCCAAGGCAGGTGGTGTTCTTCTGAGTTTTTCATTAAGGTGAAAGAGGTTGTGCGGTGAACGAGGCTGAAAGGGTTGAGGAAAGAGACCTTCTTCTGTCAAGTCCTCAGTCACATTTTAAAGTTCACTTGGAAAGGAAAATGAGGGTGGAAGAGAAAATGAGGGTGGAAAGAAAAATGAGGGTGGAAAGGAAAATGAGGGCGGAAAGGAAAATGCTTTCTCACAATGAAATTTTAAAAAGGTAGGTGACTGTCACAAAAATGTTTAAGGTGAATTGACCTACACCGAGCATGTGCCTATGAACTGGAAAACAACTGATGGGCGATGGCTTGTGCCCTTGGTGGTCAAGGTGGTCTCAGATCTGGGGCTGAGGTTCTTTGACAGGCCCGTTTTGGAGATTCTCTTGTATCAGGTGGACTGCGGCATTTATGTGTCCACATATTTTTTATATTATGTATACTTTTATTTCATTTCAATCTTGATTCCATTTCTTTCTCTTCTTTTATTATGTAAATCCCCAAACAAATTGCAAATTGTGCTTGTTCTGTCTCCTTCTCCGATGTTTTTGTGGCATATAACACAAATCATCATCATCATCATCATCATCATCGTCGTCACCGTCGTCACCGTCGACATCATCACCATCCTCCTCCTCCTCCTCCTCCTCCTCCTCCTCCTCATCATCATCATCATCATCATCCTCATCATCATCATCATCATCATCATCATCATCATCATCATTATTATTATTATTATTATTATTATTATTATTATTATCATTATTATTACTATTTATCGTCATAGTTGTTCTCATGGTGAAGATTCTGAACAGCATATCAAAGAATAAGAGTCAATAAGGCGCTAATGTTTTCAGATATATACTTAAAGAAATCGATATTGTTTCAGTTAGAAAAAAAAAAAAGAAAAGGGGCAAAAATACTAACTTTCAAAATATGCAAATTAATTTCTTAAGCAAATACATTCGGGAAGAAACTAAAACGTAAAAAGCAGAGCAAACAACAACAACAACAACATCAACAACAAATGAAGCAACAATAACAGTGACAGAAACATACAAGATAAAAGCAAAAAATTTTAAAAAATAATAAAAGCTCGGGTTCTGTTGTGAAAGTAATATTACACTCAACTGACTGTGAACAGTTTATCTTGGGAGTATTCTGAAAATATTGAAGTAATGACAACAACAATAATAACAAGAAGATTAGTTGTATTACGTTTGGCGTACTTATTAGTACTGTACATTGCACATCTTGTTGGGTTTGGGGGGAGAGAGGTAATTCCTCTTGCTGTTGTTGTTGTTGTTGTTGTTGTTGTTGTTGTTGTTGTTGTTGTTGTTGTTGATACTAACATTGATATTATCATCATCATCATCATCATAAATATTATTATTATTATTACTCGCAGCAGTAGAAGCACCTGCAATAGTACTTGCAGTTGTGATGCAGCAGTAGTAGTAGTAGTAGTAGTAGTAGTAGTAGTAGTAGTAGTAGTAGTAGTAGTAGTAGAAGAAGAAGAAGAAGAAGAAGAAGAAGAAGAAGGAGGAGGAGGAGGAGGAGGAGAAGAAGAAGAAGAAGAAGAAGAAGAAGAAGAAGAAGAAGAAGAAGAAGAAGACGAAGAAGAAGAAGAAGAGACAGGCCCATGTATACTAAACGCTGTGATGACGAGAGAGTAAATTACTGTGTGGTACAGGGCTGGAGGCGGAGGGGGACTAAAAAAAAAAATATTCTAAAGCGTAATTCAATCTCTCCTGCACCAGTATTAACATCCCCTGTGTCTGTTATGTCGTCATGCTTTCTTCGTTAATATTTCGAGTTAATATTCTATTCATCTGACTGAGACATATCAGTTCTCTCTCTCTATCTCTATCTCTCTCTTTCTATCTTTCTCTCTCTCTCTCTCTATCTCTCTTTCTTGCTTTTTGCGTGTGTGTATCTCATTTTGAATCTATTCCGTAAGGTACGTAAATATAATCATGCACGCACACAGACGCACACTCACGTAAGTATCTTTACATATGCGTGTTTGTGTGGGTGCGTAGTTCCCGTCTACCCGTTTTCACTTCTAGGGCATGAATCGACCTGACGTCACAGAAAATGATATTCGTCCAAGTTTTCTCACACTGGAATTGAACCTGAGATTTCGTGATTGCGAAGCGAGTTTCTTAAGCAGTCACCCATACTGCACACGCACGCACACATACACACATATATGTATATGTATAGATATGTGCGTGTGTGTGTATTTATATGTATGTATGTATGTATATATATATATATATATACAACACACACACATTTATATATATATATATACACACATATATATAAGCCATTCTTACAATATAGTAGAGAATTAGAGAGAGAGAAAGACATCGAGAAAGAGAGAGAGACAGACGGTGAGAGGAAAGTAAAAGTAGTAGGAGAATGTACTAGCGTTAGATAGAGAGTGTGTGTATGTGTATGTGTGCTTGTGTGTGCGCACGCGCGCGTGTGTGTGAGTCTGTGTGTGTGCCAGTGAAGCAAAGTGTGGGAGTGCGATATATTTGATATCAACGTCTCAAGTTAAAAGAAAATAATTGCCTTGCCAAAGAAAATTTGTGTAATTGCGACATAAAATTGGATGAAATGTTCTTGTTGTGTATTTACCATTAAACTCTTTGTCAAATCAAATCCGCCATAATGGAGGTGTTTATTTTGCTGGTCTGGATGCCAAGTGAATCTTGCTATTTATTTTGTTATTTATTTTGTGATGGTTCGATGTTGGCAGTCAGACAGCTACTACTACAGAGTGTGTGTTTGTGTGTGTGTCTATGTGTGTGTGCGCGTGTCCTTCTCTGTCAGTCTGTCCGTCTGTATGCATGTTGTAAGTATGTATGTATGCATGTATATAGTACTGTGTTCATGAATGTGTGGCTGTGGTGCTTGTTTTTATGAACTGGCATAAGTTAAAATATACCTCTTAAATGTATACATATATATATATATATATATACATACATATATATATATATATATATATATATATATATATATATATATATATATATATATATATATATATATATATACACGCACATATACGTATAAATATAGACATACACGTATATACGTGCATAAGCACATAGTCCTATACGTATTATATATTTTATATATTTCCTCACATATACTATAATTACAAATATACGGCAAATCTTTTGAAATAAGCATACAATTCAGCCTCCTTGTGAAAAATAAACTAAGTGATTACAATACAGCTTAATTTCTCAATGGACAGAAGAAAGAAACCGATCTGCTAGTTTCAGGTTTTTGTTATATTCTCGTCAGAAAAAGTATACAAATTTTCTGACCAAAGGAGATTAACACCTTCTAACTTTGTTTATATCATTTACAATGTTGGACAGGAACCTACGACAATAGAAAAGCGAACGAATGAGAAAAAGGAATGGCACTGTTATTGTACATGCAAGTATTTCAAATAAGATTTCTACAAGATTTTACACTCTTCGTCGTGTAAAGAAGTCGTACGCCACCAACCCTATTATTGCAAGAGAAATTTGTTTAGGAATTATATTAACAATTATTTTCCAAGCGAGGTAAAGAAAATGATAATGGGACAACTTATAACGGTAGAACTTATTCCAAAGTCTATTTTATCTAGAGACATTTAACTTTTATTTACCATAGGGCATTTTACACCGAAATATCAGCTATATATACAATTTTTTAAGGGAAGCGTAGCCGTCAAATATGATAGCATTAGTTTATTGATCTTCTCTAGAGGACATTTCAGTTCATCAAATTTTAATTTTTCCTGGTGTCGGCCAAGTATGTGGCCATTCTAGGACACCATCATTCGTGTGAATACCAGTTTAGTTGAAACCCACTTTCCGGCCCTCCCTTCCAAATTGGTGCTGGTGGAGCAGTGAGCTAGGCAAAGGTATCCCTCATTGCGTTTGTTCCTGCAATGTGGGTTCATCTGGTATCACTGTTAAAACTTTCTATATGTTTCTAGAACACATCAGCATCTTGCCTTGAAGATCTCTGAGGTATTTTGATAAAGGATATATTCATATATATATAATTATTTATTATCTAAGAGTACTATGTAGGTTGCCCATGATGATAGAGTTTGAATTAAAGCTGTTTTCATACTGTGATAAAAAGAAACTTAATACGAAAATCTGGAGCCTTTAGTAAATTCTGTATTAAGCTAGAAAACAAGATTATATACACACAGCTTTACGTATTGAGTTCTTTTTTCCTGATTGTTTAACCAAGCATATGCATACAAACGTAGATATATACATACATATATAGACACACACTTATCGGTAGACATGCACACACACACACATATATCTATCTATATAGCTACTTATATATATCGTATGCTTAATAAATAATCTTTCCGACTATAGCCACAAGGCCTGAGAGGGAGGGATAAATCGATTGCACCGACCTCTGTGTTCAACCGCTACTTATTTAATTGATCTCGAAAGTATGAAAGGCAAAGTCGACCTCAGCGATATTTGAACTCAGAATGTAAAGAAGGACGAAATTCTGAAAATTATTTTATCCGGCATGCTTAACGATTCTGCCGGCTTGATAAATAATATGTAAACAAACTGGAAACAAGAAAAGCCTAAGAAAGTTGTTAGGGACCTCGAAACCTAAAACATGGTTACTAGTATTGCTTAATAAATGTATGCATACACATATGTTTGTGCCTGTCTAGATATATCTGTATGTGTCTATTTATGTGACGTGTGTGTCTACGTGTCTATGTTGGTGTGTGTGTCGACAATGTGATATATACATGTGACTGGATTCTTACATAAATTGATGCCTTACATAAACACATGACTCTTAATCAAACATGTTTGATTAAACGCCAGTTGAAATATTTCAGATTCTTCCAAACTCCTAGAATACATAATTTTATAGTTTGTTGAAATATGGAAAATTATTCTTTCTAAATGCTATGCAACCAACGTATTTACATGCGTGGAGAGAATTGATAACACAACCAGCTTGGTTTAGTTAATATTCATATTAATATTCTTATTATTGATATTATATATTCTAATCAGAAATTCGAAATCGGGTTTCGCAACGAGAAATTAAAAGAATAAAAAAAAAATAAAAATCAAAGAAACGTTAAGATTCAAAGCGAACGGTTTAGCATATATCATTCTTCGAGATACAAACAGAAAAGTATGAATATTCATGAAGAGTTACGAATAGCCTTCTATTCCGTTACTATTTATTTACTATAGGCTGGACTATTTATAAGCTACCATACAATCATTTACACAGAAAAATATTCTTTTAATTCACCCGCAAATATTTCATTATAATTCTCAATAGAATTGGCTTAGTTGCAAACGTTTATATATATATACATATATTTATATATGCACGCATGCGTGAGTGCAACTGGCACAGCACCCAGTCTACTACCAAAGAAATTGAAAGACTGAAGAATATTGAAATTCAGACTTGTACTATCGACTTGCTGAAAAGTGCAATTCTGTACACTGCAAGATTGCTAAGAAAGAGTCTTACGATTTGAGGAGACGTGCTCTTGCCAAACTTTAGGACAACACCCTACCTAAGTAATGTAGCATGTGATAGCCATAATAAGCATAAGCCTTTCTACTATAGGCACAAGATCTGAAACTGGGGGCAGGCAAGTCAACCTCGGTAGAATTTTAACTCTGAACATGAAAACGGACGAAATGCCACTGAGTATCTTGTCCGGCGTGCTAACGATTCTGCAAGCTCACCGGTTTAATAATAATAATAATAATGATAATAATAATAATAATAATAATAATAATAATAATAATAATAATAATAATAATAATAATAATAATAATAATTATTATTATTATTATTATTATTATTATTATTATTATTATTATTATGATAATTTCCTTTTTCTCTCTGTCTTCCTCTTTCTCTCTATCACATGACTCTGTAAATGAACAATCTGGTGTGTTTGCTTTAGTGGTCTACCAATGTATACAGTACGTTTCTCTGCCCTATGTGTCAGGAAGACACTCGGCAAGAAATGGAAAAAGAAATGAAAGAAGATGCTAATAAAAAAATAATGATAATAATAATGATGATGATAATAATAATAGTAATAATAATTACAACAACAACAATAATTGTAATAAATGAAAGTACTTAGTATGTGGGTTAGAGTGATTATATTTATCATAGTATAGTAGATAAAAATTACACTATTGTTCGTATAATATAGATGTAAATATATGCAGAAACTAAAATGAAAGCACTCAATACATGCTGTAGAATGACTATATTTTGTGGGACCAATCAGTTTCATACTAAACAGAAAATTCTTCGGACGGAATTAGATACTTGTGAAGAATACACTATTTAGTTGGAAACAAGTTATGAAATCATGTGTGTGTTCGTGTATGTGTGCGCGCGCGTGTGCGCGCATGCATTAATGTCCAGTTTGTATGTATTTTCTGAAACATATATATGAATACATGTATTGAATACATATAAGACTATTTGTATAAGTATGTCTAAATTTCCACGCATAAATTATATATAATTACATTTATATGATATATATTTATATAATCTATATTTATGTATGCATACATTTATATACCATATATTTTTGTATACATACGTTTGTATAATACATATTTATATATATCTATGATTTATATTTATATATGTATGTATGCGTATATATATATATATATATATATATATATATAATACCTGCCCACATTGTATATACATATATACATGCATGCATTGCATATATTATCGAAACGTAATATTGTCGAATAAATGATGAAAAAGCGATGTCTGTCACAAACTGCATCACTTCCATATATACAAAGGAAACGATTCTGTTGAAATCCATTCTACAAGTGATGATAAATTCTAAAGATTATAAAGTGAGCTCTTTTCGTTATTGCTAACTTTGTAATATAAGAATTGAATAAATATATCGTATATTAAACTTTGATATTTCATTCATATCCACTTGAATTTATAAGCAATATATTGAAGTTTGTAGAAATATATATATATCATGGTGTTAGAGATTGCGGTCGTGCTGTTGTTGATGGTTCTGTTTATATCATGTGAGAGTAACAACAGGGAGACGAGTTGTGTTCTGCGAGGCTGTGAGTTTCTTCCAAGTTTACGAGTGGCTGCTGAAAAATTCCTGGCTTGAAGGGTGTCGCGAAAGGATTGGCTGGAGGCCCAACCTTCCGAGTTCTTTTACAGAACTTCTTTCCGAAAAATTGAAGGACCGCTGCAATAAGTGTGTGAATCTGAAAGGGGAATATGTTGAATAAAATTATAATTAACTGACCCTCCTGTATTTTCTTTCACCCCAAACCAGGAATTTTCCCGCTCCCCCTCGTGTATATTAGCAGAAAATGCATTCGCTGAATGCACTAAACCTCTTTAACACGGTTTGAAAATAATATCCTTGTTTTACAGCTAAACATGAAAAAAGACCACACACCTACACACATAATTCCGGACGACATAATATTGAACGACTGATTCCTCATCGTTGAACGACGGAGATCCGCCACTACTAGATGCGCAAATACACACACACACACACACACACACACACACACACACACACACACACACACACACAGAGTTATGTATGCATATGTATGTTTGTCTTATTTCTGTTCCTGTCTTTGGAGGCGGTGAGCTCTTTCTATCTCCTATTTCTGATCTTTAGTTTCCACGCCTTTCCACGCCTTTCATCACTTTGCACTTTAAACTTTCTACTCTCTCACTTTATCTCTCCTCCTACTCTCTCACTTTATCTCTCCCCCTCTCTCATTATTCTTTCGCATCCCTCACCTCGCACATCACATCTTCATTTCATTTCTCTAATTAAATGCTGATCGACCAATCAATAACATCGCTTCCTCCCCTTTGTTCTTTCCCAAAAAATGTTGAATGTACAAAACTTTATATTCGTCTTTTCTCAACTTACAGACACTTAGAGGAACTCTACTATGGATTAATTTTTGGAACTTAGAGGAACTCTACTATGGACTAATTTTGGGAACTTTGAGGAACTCTACTATGGACTTACTTTTGCTGCAGTAAACCTTCGCTACTGGGTTTTAACGTAACTTTAATTAGTCTGTGGTCTTTAGAAAAACTTGTTTTTATGCTATGTCACGTGACTTTGTTAATTTCTTTCAAGTTATTTAGGTGGGAGTAAAATCCATCATATTGATTCCAGTACATGACTGGTATTATATTCTATTGACCCCTCCCCACACCACCACCACTGCATGATTACAGAGATCACTTTGCAACCATGTGGTTTCGGGTTCAGTCCCATGGCGCTGCACCTTGGGCGAGTGTCTTCTACCTTGGATCGACCAATGCCTTGTGAATGAATCTGGTAGATAACAACAGCGTGGAAGCTTATCGAATATATGCATGTGTGCGTGTGCGTGTGTGTGTGTGTGTGTGTGTGTGTGTGTGTGTGCGTGTGTGTGTGTGCGAGCGCGCGAGCGTGCGTGTCTATGTAGCCCCACTGCTTGACAACTGGTGTTGGTTTGTTTATTCCGTCACTCCCAGTAAGACTGCATTCCTGTGACTAAAATCAGGAAAATGTAAAGGAGATGCCAACGGGATTTTCAATCAGGCAGAGAGTGCCTAGATGACTCTCAACTTGTTAGAAATAATTGCTAAGTCTCCCTCAAATTACTGCTTTAAAATAGAAGTATATTTAGTCCTTGTAAGATATGGAGAGCCGCGTGGTTAAGCTATTGAGCACATGGTATTAAATTCGTAGGTTCAATTCTTGTGCTGGGCGGCTCATTAATTCCTTGAACAAGGCACTTCATTACAACTCACTCCAGTCTACTTCCTCTATGATGTATACCTGTCCAGTGTTGGTGTAGCCCTCTCTCTCTCTCTCTCTTCAGCTATCACGTCTTGGGTGATCTGTTGGGTCCAGAGTGGAAGAGCCCTCGTGGTGTCTGTGTCTGGTCGCCACTACACAGTCCCCTAAAACAGTCAGCTAATAATGCATAGTACAAACTACCAAATTATACTCGCTTGAGAGTTACAGTTAAGAGTATTTGCTTGTGTCCTAAATAAAATCTGTAAATAAAAGACGTGATTGTCACGGTTGGAGGATCTTTAATCATAAATATAGTGAATTAGAGTTGACCTAAAGTTAAACAACAAACTATTCATGTCTAGCTGAAGATTTGTTGAGGTTTGAAACACTGACCATAATGTTCCATAAGAAACGAAATCAGTCTTCGTTTTCCAGTCGTTTACTTCAACTACATGTGCGTGTGTGTGTGTGTATGTGCATGAGTTTGTGTGGGTATTCGTGCGTGTATCCGTATTCAAGCCGCTTATACAATTTCTCTATGTGCATGTGTATGTTTATGCATAAGTGCAAGTGTGTAAAGGGTGCATTTATGAATGCGCATAAAGAAAATAAACACTGGAGGCTGTAATCTTGCACCACAACACATAATTTGAGTATGTGTTTGTGTATGTATTTGATCGTCTGCATGGACGTACATGTGCATGCATACAAACACTTATTCATTCCTGTACAGAACTGCGTATATATAAAAAAATGTATGTGAGTGAGAGTGGTTATTTAAGTTGTTACACAGAAGACACCGGCATAACAATAGCCAGGCCATATCTGACCGCCTCATATTCCAAACCCTCCTACACTACGCCCCCCAACTCTTTACCCGATTTCATTTCATTACTGCATTTATCGACCCTCTCCTTTCAGTCTTTTTCTATCTCTCTTTCTCTCTCTTCCTCAAATCTACCTCTTTCTTTCAAACATTTCTCCCTGTCATTCTAACTTTATCTGTCTATCTATCTATCTATCTATCTATCTATCTATCTATCTATCTATCTATCTATCTATCTATCTATCTATGTCTTCATCTATATGCAAACACACCTATACACTCACACACGTAAGCCTCTCTCTCTATTTCACTCTCTCTGTCTCCTCTCTTTCGCTATATATACTCCTGTCTCTCCCACTGTCTTTCTCTCCGTATATATATATATATATATATATATATATATATATATATATATATATATAT
>NC_068990.1:68613301-68613744 GCF_001194135.2 Octopus bimaculoides
TATATATATATATATATATATATATATATATATATATATATATATATATAGATATAGATATATATAAACACACACACACACGCACACACGAACACACATATATACATAAATGCATCACACACGCGGACGCATGAGTAAATATAGACACGTACGTAGATGTATACATATGTATATATATATATACATATGTGTGTGTGTGTGTGTGTGTGTGTGTGTGTGTGTGTGTGTGTGTGTGTGTGTGTGTGTGTGTATACATATATACACACATTATGTACCCCTCTATCTCTCTATGTCTCTCACTGCTTCACTTCATCTATCTATTATTTTATATAACTTTATACCGCTTGCTCATTCCCTTTCCCCATCTCTCTCTCTTCCCTGTCTTTCTCCGTTTCTCTCTCTCTCCCTACCCCCCTCTCTCTCTCCCTACCCCCCTCTCTCTC
>NC_068990.1:68614387-68615018 GCF_001194135.2 Octopus bimaculoides
ATATATATATATATACATACTAGTGTGTGTGTATAGAGTGTTAGGTGTGGTATACAGATATTGAATATTGCACATGCACACACACACATACACATACGCACACACACAAACACAGACATATACATTAACATTCATACACATATATTTGCCCACAGGCATATGCATACACAAAAGAACGATTGATATTACACTCAATCCCTCACTGGACACTTTGTGTAACTCAGACATTATACATTCTGTCTTGTCACTCCCCGCCCCATCTCCCTCTTTTTTTCCTTTTTAAGTACATTACATACGTATGTGCGTATACACATTCGAGTGCATGTGCGTGTGAGTGTGTGCGTGTATTTGTATGTGCGCGTACATTACATACATATCTTTAATATGTACGTTTGCGCAAAACTGAAAGCCCTCATAACTATCAGTTCTCTCTTATTTCATCGGCCTCTACTTATTTTATTCATGTTAGCCCTCAGATGAACAAAATAAACGCGTCTCTCTCTTTCTCTCTCTCCCCTCTCTCTCTCTCTCTCTCTCTCTCTCTCTCTCTCTCTCCCTCTCTCCCCTCTCTCGGTATATGTATACATACATACATACATACATACAAACATATATATATATATATATATAT
>NC_068990.1:68615118-68617540 GCF_001194135.2 Octopus bimaculoides
AGTATATGCATATATATATATATATACATGTATGTACATACCTTCATCTACATGTACATATAGATACAAATCTGGGTACATGATGTTGCAAAAGAACATGGACAAAATGATAAACAAGGTACAACAAACAAGCAGGCCACATAGAGAACATATCCTTCATCAGCTGCCACCATTAAAACACCGGCGTTTCGAAGCGTTAGAGCAGTACGCATCGTTAAAATGGCTCTTCCCACGAACACAAATTATATATATATAGATATATATATTGCTTCCGTGAGTAAAAAACAACTTTATACACCACACATAGACACTGTCTCTCAATCTCAAGCGGAGCGTGAGTTTTTAAGTAGTTAGTTTCCTAACCAGAGTGTCTTCGGATCGATCTCGTACTCGCGTAGTCAGAGCGTTTTCTACTATCGACTCGCGTTGACCATTACATAATCAGTGAAATTTCGGTAAGATAATCTGTGCAGAAGGCCAGTCACTTGCGTGTATTTACGAGAGGTGGAGCACAGAAGTGTGTAGTTTTGAGTGTGTGTGTGTGTGTGTGTGTGTGTGTGTGTGTGTGTGTGTGTGTGTGTGTGTGCGCATGTGTGCGTGTGTATGTGCTTATTATATTGAGCCGTTTTCATAACCTAGCAGTTCAGCAAATATACTTCGATAAAAATTGTAGCAAACTGGAATAGAGACTAAAAACCAGAAACGCGGTGCTCCAGCCTGGCCGCAATTCAATGACCGTAACTGATTAAATGAATAAAAGTGTATGATGCGAAGAGTGTTAGCGCGCGTGCGTGCGGCTATGTGTGAGTCTATGTGTGTCTGCGTATGTACCTATTTCCCTTGTTTACAGGTTCTTTCACCGCAAGCCAGCATCAGCTATTTTTGACTACACCACACCCACTCACACCACAACCAGCCTCACCCTCCCACTCCCTTTACTCTCAGCTTCCATCACCCCTTCTGTCTGTCTGTCACTCTCTCTCTCTCTCTCTCTCTTCCTCTCTCTCTCCAACCACATAACGGTAGCTTTCTTTGCCCTATAGCTATTTATCATCAATAACTCCACCTCCTATAGTCGTCATTTAACTAATACTTACACATGTTTGGGTTTTGTTACTAACAATTACTATTATTATTATCATTATTCTTATTGCTTTTGTTGTTGCAGTACATTTTTCTCTCTTTCCTCAATCTTCTTGTCTTGAAACCTTCGCATTTATGCAAAAATCTTTCGCTTGCCTTTCTTTCATTCTCTCTTAATTTCTTTTTTTTCTTTCGTTCTTGATTTATTTATTTAATTATATAAGAATGTAATAGTATGGGGGTGGAATGGACCTGTCAATAATATGCATGTTTTCCATTCTCTTTGACACGTTAGGTGCTGGGTGTCAAACATAACTTCCAAATTCTCTTGTGTGTGTTCTGATGACTGACCTCGCAATTCACTTTCTGTATACTCAGAGTATAAGAAATTGTATGTCCAGGCTAAGCAGTACATCCTTTAGACATAGTATATACACACAGACTTATGCATGCTCGTATATGTGTGTGTGTGTACGTGTGAAAATGTGGGACTGGGAAGTGGTCAGTGCTAGTGTGTGCGTGGTGGTGTGATGTGATGTGATGTGTTGGTGTATGGTGGTGTATGGTGTAGTGGTGTGTGGTGTGGTGTGATGGTGTTGGGAGGTAGGGGAGGCGAGAGTGGGAAAAGCAAGGTTGGGTGTGGGTTAGGCTGAGGGTTTGGGGTTAGGGGTGGGGTATGTAGGACTGTGTGTAAGGGATGGGGTGGGGTGGATGGAAAGGTTAGAGAAGGTGGGGATGGAATGTGTAGGTGTGGGTGAGGTGACGAGGGAGGGGTGACGATGAAGGGGAGGGAAGGAGTATGTGGTAGCAGTGAAGAGAAGAGAGAAGGAGAGTAGGAGTGAAGAGAAGTAGGAGTCGGAGCATGAGAGGAGAGGTGGGTGGGAGGAAGTAGGTGTGAGGGAGAGAGAGGCGAAGGGAAGAAGTTAGATGAAGAGAAGAAGAGGTTAGATGAAGAGGGGAAGAGGTTAGATGAAGAGGGGAAGAGAGTTGAGTCCAGTGGTACAAAGAAGCGAAGAGAGAAGATTAATCCTTGTTCACGACGTAAACGGGAGTTCAGATGGCCCCTGTACAAGGACAATCCGAAGACGGACAAGTGTTGCAAAGAGTGACCGGTAGAGCAGAAATGGCGCGAGACCGGTGTGTCATTGCCGAGTCGTATGTCTCGGAGGTGTTCCGTGAACCGGTCAGCCGAGCGGCGTCCCGTTTGCCCGATGTATAGAGAAGAGCAGAGAGAGCAGGAGATGCAGTAGATGACATTAGTAGAAGTGCAGGTGAAGGAGTCGGTAATGTGATATGGTCGATGATGGGTGCCGGTGAGGAGGATGGTATTGGAGAGGTG
>NC_068990.1:68619158-68620672 GCF_001194135.2 Octopus bimaculoides
TATATATATATATATATAAATATATATGAATTAGAGAGGGCATGTTATTGTTGAAGTCGCGAATAGTGATGGAAAGCCTTTGACTAACTTAGTTGACTGATTAATTAACCGAATAGTTAATAAACAACTGATTAGCTACATGGTAGAATCGTTATCTGGTTGCTTACAAATACATATATCCTTGTTTATGATTATCATGAATGTTTGTTCTAAAAAACAGACAATAACAAAATCCTGTTAAATGAATAAAAGAGCATATGAGAAAAGTTTCGAGTCCACAAGTTGTCCTGATCATTTGTGGCTGGTCACTGGAGTGCGTTTTTGAAGTTCACGAACAATCATCGACTGAATCGCACCGACCAATGCTATCACAGATGAATTCTGGATAAGCGTATCATGTTTCCCAATTAGAGTAACGTGTTACCTAGATCTGTGATGGATGAATCGGTGATAAAGGGAGTTACATGTAATAAAGAAGTGGTGAAATAGGACCAGTGTGTCTGTATCTTATTGACTTAATGATCCTCCTAGTACACAACTAAATATGACAATTATCTTACACATTTATAATTCGTCAAGGTGAACGTAATAACTTTATGTACCGCATTCTGACCCGAATTACATCTGATCAAAACAAACACTGCTTCACTAAAACAAAAACGCGGGTGCTTCTATTAAAACATAGCTAACGATTAATGGAAACAACCACCGATTTCCAACTGCCATTATTAAAGTTTTCTTTAACACATTTTGAAATTATAGCTCAGTAGGCGGAGATTAACATTATTTGAGAAAAACTATTCCTGAAGATTCTCAAGGAAAACGAAACAATTTGTCTATTATGGAGAAGAGCAAATGATTCTGTAGAATTTAATTATAGAAAAGCAATGAGAATATAGCATATTGTATGTTTTGATATTATTGTTGTTGCTGATGATGATGATGTTGTTGCTGTTGTCGTTGTTGTTCTTCTTCTTATTGTTGTTGTTACTGTTGATACTATTACTTCTACTACGACCACCATGTATGATTTTATGAATATATCATCCTCATCATCACCACCGTCAAAAGGTTATACAGCCATGAATTCATGTTGGCAAATGTTAAAGTTTTCAGAAAATAACAAGTATCTGATAGTTAAGAGACAAGAAATATATTTCTTTCTGTAATTACTCAGTCATTATAGCAGTGGAGCCTCGTTAATCAGATACGAGAGAGATATCACATGCAGGTGTTATGGTCAGAATTAAAAATGGCGGCACTGCTGAAGATAGTTGTTATAATTGTGGTGGTGGGTTGGCGGTGGTAGTTTTGGTGATGGTGAAGAAGATTGTTCGAATTCGTATTGTCTAATTTGTAAGAATGGATAGGATGTAAGACAGAAAGAAATACAGGGGGAAAGAGAGGGAGAATGAGTATGTAATATATATGTATATATATATATATGCATATATAAATATATATATATATATATGTGTGTGTGTGTGTGTGTGTGTGTGTGTGTGTGTGTGTGT
>NC_068990.1:68620841-68631529 GCF_001194135.2 Octopus bimaculoides
ATATATATAATATATATAGAGAGAGCGAGAGACAGACAGACAGACAGACAGAGGGAGAAAGAAAGAAAGAAATAAAGAAAGAAAACTAAGCGAAATTGAGGAAAATCAAAACGAGAAAGAAAGGTAAAACACGACGGAGGCACATAAGGGGACAGACTGCCACGCAGGTAGTGAAATAGAAAAAGACGCAGACAAAGTATTAACTAGAACATCCAACTAAACCAGAATGCGTTGTTTATAATGCTGTGGACTGCGGTGTGGAAATTCTATCGAAGTTCTATTCGTTGATAGAATTTCGCCAGCAGTGGCAGATACCGCTACTGTATCACGTTATTTCACCGTATTGCGAATCATCAGTAGTAGGAAGCCTGGCACCGAAAGCACAATGTGAATGTGTTTGTTGTGAGTGTTGAGTGTGTTGTGTGTGTATATGTGTGTGTGTGTATGTGCGTGTGTGTGTGTGTGTGTGTGCATGTGTGTGTACACACACACACACGCACACACACACAAACAAACACTTCTATCATATGTGTATTTGTGCTTTTAAAGTCAGGCCAGTAATTGAATAATACCACAATACCTATTCATGCACAGCACAGCGTAAATGACAAAAAGAGAAATTTAGATATTATTTAAAACTAAATAAACCTGTTCTTTGCGTAACGCTGATGTGTGAAAAAGAGAAAAGGAGTCATACGACGGGCCGTTTCACGGTCTAATCACCGTTTCACAGGAATTAAAAAGCACACAGAAGCCGGCTGCGTTACTCTACCAACAATACATATAAGCTGCTTACACACTGGTTGGTATTGTTGTCATTGCTATTGTTTTTGTCGTTAAGGCGGTGAACTGGCAGAATACTTTGCACACACGGAAAAATTCTTACCGGCATTTCGTTGGTCTTTATGTGCTGAGTTCAAATTCTCCGAGGTCAACTTTGCCCTCAGGGGTTGTTAAAATAAGCACAAATTGGGCATCGGGATCGATGTTATTGGACTAGCCCCTCCTATAAAATTTCAGGCCTGGTGCCTATATTAGAAAGTATTTATTATTATTGTTATTATATAACTGTTCAATATTTGGTAGATTGAGGCAAATTTCTGTTACATCACCTGCTACACTTACGTGTTGCTGGGGCGTGTGCAGCATTATGTGTTTTTTTTCCTGTTGAGAGTGTGCAAACTCTTCCCAATACTGTATTGTGTTAGCTATTTTTTATTGAGTCTTAGTGCTGTCTTTTGTTGTGTTACTGCTTTTATTGTATGTTGAATGTGTAATGCTTTGGTTTTCTACCTTGCTGGTGGGAGTTTATTTCATTGGGGGCTGCTTTGTTTAGGTTGTATTATTGGGTTGATAGTGTCTTGCGCAGGATGTGGGCTGTTCCTAGCAGGGCTATTTTTGGACAGTGTGTAGTGCTGAGGATCCAGTTATAGCTTCTACATTTTTGATTTTTAAATGATTTTTATTATGATTTTATTATTATTATTATTATTATTATTATTATTATTATTGTTATTGTTGTTGTTGTTATTTGTCAGAAGTTACAAACTAAACCAAGGGTCCAGAGTTCCGTACGTGGGGGTAGAATAATTTAAACCGATGCAAGTACGTCATAAACAAGTTGTTGTAAAAGAGAAAATTGAACAGAAGAAAATGGTAAGACAGAGAGAGAGGAGGAGAGAGACGCAGAGAAAGATAGACAGACAGACGGAGATACCAATGAAAGTAAAAACGTGAAAATGATGAATAGATAATAGACATGTTTTCTATATTATAAAACATTAATATTTATACTTCCAGAGTTTTATAATAAATATTTTCCTTGTAATTTCTAGCCACAAAAGGCACCAAAGATAAATAAAACGAAATAAAAACAAATTTAAGAAATGAACCAAGATGGAGTCATTGTTTTATAGACAGAACGTCTTCGTTCGGTCGACTATAGCCAATTGCAATCATAAACAGTTATACATTCGCCAGGGGGCGTTAGTGACTTGAATGAAGCAGTCAAAATTTGTAATCTAAATCGATTTAAGGGACTTAGCCGACAGGTAAACGCCACCTACGATAACAGCAGAAATCAACATCGATGACAACAACAACAACAACAAAACCACCAGCATCAAGAACAACAATAAGAAACTAACATTAAGATGATTAAAAGATGAAGATGTTGATGACGGAAAGGATGGTGTTGAAGATTTCTTTATTTGCCACAGGGAAAAGAAAGACAAAGAACTTTAAGTACACAATATGTCGGATACAATATACAAACAACGTAAAGTTATATGCATCATTTTCTTTTACCATACACATGCAACCATACGTTAACACATGTGGTTGAGTATACCTACCTACACACACACACTCACACACAGACTTTGTGTATATTACCCTCGGGAAGACAGTAAACATCAAGAATTCTTACTCTGTTGCATTGAGTTCATTTTTCGGGTGGATTAGGACGATCACCTGATTGGAATTTCTCTGTATTTCATAAATGCATACATACATAAATACATACATTATAAATACATATATACACACATACATACACACACATATATACATACATACATACATGCAAACATACATACGTTACATATATACGTAGGTACATGCATAAACACACGTTAAGTTTTCAATTGTTTAAAAGCCAATACAATGCAAATTGAAATAACGGAGTGAAAACAAGAAAGGTAGAACAACAGTTTTCACTTTACTTTATATTTCGAGGTGAATACTCCTTTGTGAAGAGAAAATGGAGGACGGTGTCGATCTGATATCTATTGTTTAGTTATATGGGTGGAGATTGTAACATGCGCAAACTGGTATTATTCAAATAAGTAATTCATACATACGTGTGTGTGTGTGTATGTATGTATGTATGTATGTATGTATGTATGTATGTATGTATGTATGTATGTATGTATCTGAGCATATCATTTCTGTATTTATGAATAGCAATATGCCTATACACATTTTGTGTGCAAGTGTGCGCAAATAGATACAATAGAAAATTATAAATTAATTGTAGCTGCATACATAAGTGTATGCTTAAGACATAAGCGTACTTACGGTTGTGTAGTTAAAAATTTCGCCTTACAACTACACGGTTTCGGGTTCAGTTTCACAGGGTGGCATGTTGGGTAAGCGTTTTCTGCTATAGTTTCGGATTGACCAAATTCTTTGTGAAGTGATTATCATAGACAGAAAATGAAAAAAGGCTCCCGTGTGTGTATATATACAGCGTGCGATGGGTAAATTGTCGCCATTTTATATTTTTAATTTCGCGCAAGCGTATTGTTTGTTTTTTGATATACACAGTATAGTAGGGTCAGTTGCGCACAGTCTGTGAAGAAAATAGCACCATGACGCAATTCACTCTACCAGAAATTTGAAAATGACATGCTGTACTGCATGGTATTCGCACCAGAAGCTCCAATACCAATATTTCAGAGTGTTTGAGTGTCTACCTGAGGACAGCGCAATCTGACAACACGTACCGAGATTTATAAAAATCAAACATCCAGTCAACATCGTGGTGTTTGGAATGATTGCTAGTGATGGCGATGTTATGCCTTCATTCATCTTCCCACACAGCCTCACACTCAACACGGTGGCCTACATCAAGTGCCTGCAGGAGGTAGTGCTGCTCTGGGTCAAGAGGGTGGCTGTTTCTCATTGTGTTTAACGTTTTTTGTAATGTCCTGTACCCATGTATGCATGTATGTATACATATAGATGTAGGTATGTATATATATGTATGGATATATGCATATGTTTATATACTATTTATATTATTATATGATCGAACGCCACGCATCCTTTCCCAAGTAAGTATATATATACATATATATACATATATGTATGTAAGTATGTATGTATGTTATCAACCAGTTTCATTTCTGATAGAGCCGGACTCTAACATAGATTCAAGGCTGCTTCATTGGAACTTTTATCAACATCATCTAGGTATTTGTGCATATGTGTGTGTGTGCAGTATTTGGTGTTAGTGTATGCGCAGATTTGTATGTTTGTTTTATGGATGCGTTTTTATGTCTAGATGCATGCATATGTATTTAAGTGCTAAATTCTTGGAAAGTTTTACATATCTTTACAGTTCCATTGATGGCTTGAATCTGTAGTCTTCTAATCAGCCTTTTTCTTTCAGGTTTTGAGAACCCTAATTTTTCCAGGTTTTTGTTGAGGCAGTTCGTTACATATCCCAATGCCCCAACAATCACGGGTATGAATCTGAACTTGTAGTCTGGGTGGAGTATCTGTAAATTTCTCAGTAGCTCGGCGTAGTTGTTCTCTTTTTCTCTAATCTTTAGTGGGATGTTGACATCCGCAGGACAGCTGATTTCAACTACTGTACAGAGTTTCTCTTCTCTGTCCCAGATTACTATATCCGGTCTATTATGTCTGTACTTTATTGAGGTTTTTATTGGGACATTCCACCAATACTCTTTCATATTGTGAGTGGTAATGGCCTCTACCTCATTATGGGTTTTCATCTCCTTAGACCTGGGGTTATCCTGCATATGTGTTTTTCATCTCATAAGGCCTTAACAACCTCTACTATATACGACACTGTCTCCTTAGCTGCTCTACAAAATGAAACCGATAGAATAAGTAGCAGACTATCTGTTCGACTAAACCCTTCAAGGTAGTTCCCCTCAACACCTGCAGTCCAGTGACTGAAACAAGCAAAAGAATTAATGTATAACAATATATAAAGCGCAGTAAAGCCCTTTTCTCAATGCGCTCAGCCCATACGCTTTTCTCTCTACCCTTCAAAATAAACTGAAATAGTTGGGTGTTTTTATTTCTAATGACAGTCGGCTCCACACAGTAGTTGTTTCATATAATTCCATCACTTAAACAATGCTGGTTTGCTTTGTATTTTTCTCTTTTTCCAGGTCTCGACAGATGTGTAACATAACTCAAGTCATTGATTTGATTACAATGCATCATCATCACAGCAGCAGATATTTATAGAGTGCGCAATGGTAGAAGTTGTTGTCGTCTTGTTCCGATCGGTTTCGAACTTAAAACTAAACGATGCATGCACGACGTCTGTAGTTCGACTTTTTCTGTCATTCCACTGAAGGTGCGATACGCATTTAACGATGCTGATGCTGATGCGAAAACAAGGATGATGACAAAGATAATAATGTTGATAAATGTGATGAGGACTGTGGTGCTTATGATTGCAATTTCTGACACTAGCACAACAATAAATATTCTATTTTGTGTCAGCCTTGCTTTTATGAAAGATCATAATATATTTCAGCGTGTGTGTGTGTGTGTGTGCGTGATATTTCAGATATTCCATTAGATCACCATCTTTGCTCAACGTAGGATTACACTCCCTATACAATCTGACACGGTATAGAGGCTATGGAAAAATTGGGATTTATGAGGTTTCTGCGTTTCAGTTTTTATTTGTAATATCAAACCTTGCTGTATATTGTTGGACAAGGTACTTTATATGAATATAGAATATTGCTGAAGATATACAACATAATGATGTTTGAGTTTAGCACAAAAGCCAATACTGAGGGAAAGGACAGTATCGATCAAGTCAGCCCTTCTAGTTGATATCTACGGAGTTTGAACCCAGAATATACGTGCTCCGAACACGAAATGATACTGGATCTTATATTCGAATCAGTGAATGCTCTTGTCGGAGACTGATGATTGTGATGCCAACGATTAGAAAGCTATGGAATTGAAAGATACTTAGTGATCAATATGTCGTGTTCACAAACACAAAACTGGCATTGAGGAAGAAAATTCATCTAAATACAACCATTTCCAAGAAGTAAGACAAAATTAAAGAAAGCTTATCATGGATATTGAAGTAGTCTCTATCGTTGTAGAATCTTTGGGAAAATTTAAAATATAAAATAAAAGTAATATGAGTCAGCATAAGTACCCTTAAAATCGCTAATTGCAGCAAAAGAAAAGTGCCCACACTTGTAGAAAACATGCCCCAAAACTTTAGAATACAATTGTCCTTATAATTAAAATATCAAGTGTCGAAACCTAACGAAAACCAGTAGAGAAGTACAGCAGAATTCTGCAAATTCCCCAAACCAATGTAAAACATCTGCAGAATTTTAAGATTTTGTCCAGAGGAGAACAACAAACTAGAGTTAACAGTAAATTGCATTCATATCTTTTCCCTCTCTGTTTTATCAGGCGCGCGCGCACGCGCACGCACACACACACACACACACACTTACACTCAACACGCACACATATCCTAGAACGCATATATAATAGTAATAATAATAATAATAATAATAATAATAATAATAATAATAATAATAATAAAAATAGTAATAATAATAATAATTCCTTTCTACTATAGGCACAAGGCCTGGATTTTTGTGGAGAGGAGACAATTGATCACATCGATCTCAGTATTTGACTGATACTTAATTTATTGACCCCGAAAGGATGAAAGGCAAAGTCAACCTCGGCGGAATTTGAACTTTGAATGTAAAGACGGATGAAAAACTGCTAAGCATTTTTCCCGACATGCTATCGTTTCTGGCAGCTCATCGCTTTAACAATAATAAGAATATAGATTTCAACTTTTGGCACAAGGCCAGTAAGTTCTGGAGACGGGGTGAGTCGATTACATCGACCCCAAGCGGAATTTGAACTCGGAACGTAAAGATGGACAAAATACTGCTAAGCATTTTCTCCGGCGTGCTAACGATTCTGCTAACTCGCCGCTTTAGCACTAATAAGAATATTGTTGATGATCTCATATTATTTCAATGCCACCATTTTTTATTCACGTGAACCCCAAACACTATTACATCATTTAAAGCCTGGCACTTTTTCTTAAACTAATAATATCTGATTGAGATACATACATTGCCCCACATTTCGTAGGAAGAAAGTTACAATCAATTAAATTGCTATCCATCATCGTATGTGACTGGTACTTATTGTGTTGAACTACCAGGATGGAAGGAAAACTTGGCCTCAGATTGTTCATTTAAACAGAGAAACGTGAAACAACGTAAAATACAATATACTGTTTGTTAAAAATTACGCTTAGAAGGAAATTAGGTAAATTGAAACAAATCGTATTTCCTAATGAATATTTGATGATATCAAGTACGATTCATTTTGTACATAACTTTTGGTTCTTCATTATTCAGCTTCGCACTTCGAATACATTAACTGATTTACATTTTATTAATGTGCAGAATTTAGTAACTGACTTTTGAGTTTGCCAGTTTGCGTTTGCCATTTTTTTCATTTTATTGTTTTTCTTTTATTTGTTTCATTCATTGGACGGCGGCCATGTTGGGCACCTTCTTGAACACTTTAGTTCAACGAATGGACTCCAATACTTGAGTCTCTTGTTAAATTAGATACTTATCCTATTGGTCTCATTTTGCTGGAATGCTAAGTTTCGGGAACACATAAACAAACACCGATTGTCAAGCAGTGATGGACACACACACGCACACACACACGCACAAACACATGCACGCACACACACACACACACACAAAACACACACACACACACACACACATACATGCAATGTATGTGTGTATTCGTTTCCCAGTGTTGGTTTGTTTACCTCCACGTAACTTGGATGTCCAACAACAAAGGCCGACAGAACAAGTAACAAACTTTAAAAATATTAATACTAAGGTTCAATTTCTTCGAGGTGGTGCCACAGCTTGTCCATAGTCCAGCGAGTGAAACAAGTTAAAGACTATAGAAGATACTTCATTTTACAAGTAGACAGTGACCAGGAGCGTATATTCCGGATGTGCTAGTTGTGCGCTGCACACCCATCGAAAATGTCAAATTCATTACAAGTATTAACCTTACCCATTAAGTTAATCACAAATCTCAATGGAAAACTTTTGTTATACTCCTGCTTAAAATTTGGTGGTACTGGGTGTGGCAGCACACCCAATACAACAACCACCATGCGCCACTGACAGCGACTGGGGCAACCATTAATCAAATATCAGATAACATGCCAGTTGTATTTCTCTGTTGACTTTTATTATTCTAACAGCTCACCCAAGTACCATAGACAGGCGTATCTTGTTCATACGTATTTGTTTCATATTTAACAAGGCCTTCAGTCTATATAGTTGTAAATGTAAGGCAAACGGAACATTACGAGTCAAGCCTTATGATATCGTTTCCAAAGATATTGGATACTCAGACGAAATGGCAGATATGCATAACGATCTTGTGCTGGCTTTCACAAGCCTTTCTCTCTATCTCTCTCTCTCTCTCTCTCTCTCTCTCTCTCTCTCTCTCTCTCTCTCTCTCTCTTCTCTCTCGCTCCTCTCTCTCGTCTCTCTTCTCTCTCGCTCCTCTCTCTCGTCTCTTTTCTCTCTCGCTCCTCTCTCTCGTCTCTCTTTCTCACGCACACATGCACATGCGAGCATGCATACAGGCATGCACACACATGCACAGGTGTGTACAAGCGTACAAACAAACATACACATACATGCACACACATACGCCCACATATATGCGTAGCACATCCCATACATACTCGTATGCTCATGCACACACATATACATGCACACAGAAGTATGTATATCATGCGGAGAGGAACAAACACCTAGGATATATGTTTTTTAGCTTGCGTCAACTCGGCTTACACAGATGCAGAATCAGCGTTTATAATAACGAGGAAGCTCTCTTGTATTCAGGAATAATGTATATCCAGTCCTCTGTAATACAATTTATATTTCTAGAAGGAACAGTGTGATTTAATGAGGATTTGACCGTTATTTCTAGCAGAACGAACGACTGTATAGAAGCTACTTTGTAGGGTCACGCATGTATATCTGTGTCATGATATATGGATGTGTGTGTTGGGAATATACGTGTGCGTGCATGCGTGTGTTTGTGAGTGTGTGCATGTGTGTGTTTGCGTTTGTTCATATAAGTGTGTGTATGCGCGTCTGTGCATGTGTTTCTGTGTGCATGTTTGTTTCTGTGTAGGGCATGTATATGCTTGCGTATATGTCTGACTGAGTGTGTGTGTGTGTGTGTGTGTGTGAGAGAGAGAGAGAGAGAGAGAGAGAGCCTTGGAGAGAGAGAGAAAGAAAGAGGGAGAGAGAGATAAAGTGTGTGTGTGTCTTGAAATTGTTACCTAGAAACAGATCTCACAACTATTCTTATATAAAGCACTAATTCGATATTGCAAACTCATATACAAAATAAATGGAATTTTACAAAAGAAATGGGATACATGATCTACATTACAACACTCAAATATTTCAGCTGATGCTGTGAATGCCGAAGCGAAAATTATTAGACAAATCCCGCATAAAAATTAAAGCACCAACATCTATGCAAAGAAGGTATAGTTTTGTAATATTTTGCCACCCACTGTTTTGATATCACCTCATATAGTTCTAGTCGATCAAAGCCAACTTGAAACAAAGCAATACCAATACTTTTTAGCTGAAGTTGATTAATCGAACTATCTGAATTACGATTTTTTTTTTTCTTTTGGCGAAACTATACTGGAAGTAATTATGAAAACATAAACTTACATATAAACTACGTTATACGAGTACCGTATTTCAAATTTAATCTTTCTCCGGATCAACTGTACAGTTGTTTGTATTTTGATCAAGAGAATTGCCCTACAGGTTGTAAAACTCGTATTTCTGGCTACTGGGATGGATCACCATGGCTATGATTTTGTTGTCATCCTCCCATCACGAGCATCTAATTGGCAGAAGACAGCGTAACATACCTTTTTCTAGAGTTTTCATTCAAGTAATATATAAAATGTTTCTTAAAAGGAACACATGTAAGACACGTATCATGTAAGACACATATCAGGTGTGTGCTAGGGAAGAAATTATAATGAAATGATGTGACCTCCCCTGACTGCAAGCGTACTTTTCCGTTAATTTGTGCTAACAGACTGCGATAATTTTAGTTTGTTTCAATATCTTATTAGTAAAATGATTGCGCCTAACAGACTTATGCTTATCCGGCTCACTCACTTACAACACACAGCCTCTCATCCGTAGTACGAACGCATTAAATGCAAGAACATTTTTTCCATTCTTTAAAATAAGATATAATAAAATAAAAAAGTGCATTTTATACGCCGGAAAATACAATAGCTCTTTATTATGAAATTTGAAACCGCATTCCTTCTATAGGTGTATCTGAGAAATACCAGAAACAAGTTGCAAAAACGATAATTGAGGTCAATATAAATGTGTGATTTGAACCACAGAGCCAGTAGGCTGTATTTATATTACAGGCAAGAATTAGTTCTGGTGTTCTTCATCCAGCCTATGAGATGGTATATAATTACATTAAAAACTTAATAATTAATGATTAAATCTATCTCATTGTGCAAGTAGCTGCTCTTGCAAGTCTGAAGAATAATCGTTTGACCCTTTGTTACGCATGCGTCAATAATAAGTCGTGACTGCAACATACGATGTTTTACTATTGACTGAAAGAATCTATACTGTCATTTATAATTTAGCTCTTTTTACTTCATATTTTATTAATGGCATCGTCTAGAATTTATTTGTTTTTTTCCTTTCCTTTTTTATTTCATGATTTGAAATATTAACATCCTGTTCTTTATATTTAAAGAGGTATCTTTTCTACACACAGACACACAGACACATACACACACA
>NC_068990.1:68631539-68631650 GCF_001194135.2 Octopus bimaculoides
GACATACATACATACAGAAAATGTAAGAAAAAAGATAGATAAATACTGATTATAAAATTTTGACTCAAGACCAGTAATATCGCGGGAGAGGTTATGTCTATTACATCGATC
>NC_068990.1:68631750-68632272 GCF_001194135.2 Octopus bimaculoides
TGTGTGTGTGTGTGTGTGTGTGTTTGTGTGTGTGTATGTGTGTGTGTCTGCATTTACTTAAGAATATAAGGCACTACTGTGAAGAAGGGAAAGCAGAACTCAATACAGAAAGATAGGGGATTGTATTATACATAGCATGCCAGAATCATCAAAGACAGACTTTCGTGTTTCCGCTTTTCGAACGAAACTCAGAGTAAAGCCGTGGGAAAGTTTTAAACTTGCAAGCTTTCAAATATATATGTATAAGTATGTATACATATATGCATGTGTGTGTGTGTGCGCACGTGTGTGGGTGTGCGTGTGCGTGTGTATGTGTGCGTGTATACGTGTGTGTGTATGTATGTGTATGTGAGTGCGCACACGTCTTTCATATGCTCTCCAACATTTGCTATAAATAATGTTGTCAATTAATACGGTGAAGCCCTTCAAGTCACTGCCCCACCATAGCTGCACTCCGACGACTGAGGCAAGAAAAACAAAGTTATAATCTCCGTGTGTATGTCTATATATATATATATATAT
>NC_068990.1:68633082-68633678 GCF_001194135.2 Octopus bimaculoides
TATATATATATATATATATACATATATATATATATATATACGACGGGCTTCTTTCAGTTTCCGTCTACCAAATCCACTTACAAGGCTTTGGTCAGCCCGAGGCTATAGTAGAAGACACTCGCTCAAGGTGCCATGCAGTGGGACTGAACCCAGAACCATGTGGTTGGTAAGCAAGCTACTTACCACACAGCCACTTCTGCGCCTATGTCAATAAATGCTATAATATTATCATGGTTTTCTCTTAAATATATACTCAGTGTGTACTTAAAATGTATCTTTACCCTTCATTTTCTGAAAAAAAAATGTCTAGATGGGTTATTTTCATTCAAAACCTATTACTCTGCTCACCCCAAAAACTGAAGAATCTAAAATAAAAAAAGAAAGGACGTTACACAGAATAAGGAAAACATAGCAATGGTGTTGCCATAGTAGGTAGACCAGGTGGGATAAAATTTTATTAAGATCGATTCACAGAAAACCGAGAAATCCTAAATTTCACTCCTACGCTATTAACGTGGTTCTGGGTGTACATGCATAATACATACACACACACATATATATGTGTGTATGTATGTATAAGCGTACATGTATATATA
>NC_068990.1:68633915-68637482 GCF_001194135.2 Octopus bimaculoides
TGTGTGTGTGTGTGTGTGTGTGTGTGTGTGTGTGTGTGTGTGTGTGTGTGTGTGTAGGTGTAGGCGTGCGTATGAATGTTTAAAAGCCACATCAGTTCTTATTTGCTTAAGAAGAATTTTAGAATTGTTTTTATGTTTTCCGAATTAGGCAAATGACTTCGACTATAAATCTCTGTACGCACGTCTGTACTTGCCTGTATATAAGCGCATATCTATCGATCAGTCTATCTATCAGTCTATCTATCTACTATCTCTTTATACATGAATATATATGTATATATGTATATATGTGTGTATATACATATATATGTGTGTGTGTGTATATATACATAGAGAGAGAGAGAGAAAGAGGAGAGAGAGAGAGAGAAAAAGGAGAGAGAGAGAGAAAGAGGAGAGAGAGTGAGAGAGTGAGAGAGTGAGAGAGTGAGAGAGAGAGATTTATTTTGCACAAAGATGTAGCTGATATATGCGTTTTCACAGCTATGTATATGCGTATGTTTCGGTGTATGTATGTACATACGCCTTCATTATCTCATCTGGATTTAAACATCGTATCTAAAGCCCTGAGCTGCATCAATTCCTGTCATATTGTAGAAAGACTCAAAGCAGCCCTACCAATACGCACATCCACACAAACACATCCATACACACATGAACACACATACAATCACACGATCGCATACAGAAATAGATCTACACATATAAACTTAGGCATGCATCCTGACATACCTAATCATGCACACCTACGCAAGCTTACATCTGTATATCTTTGGTGATTGTCTAATGTATTAACATACAAAAACGTGATGCTTATGCTTTAGTTTTCGTGGAACTCGCTACCATTTACGTCAAATATTATCATAATGCGATATCCAACGGCCATCATCCGTACAACAACCACCAACATCATCACAAATATGCCTCCAACAAAAAACCTTGCAATTTATATCATCGCCATCATACCACAAATATTTGCACCCTATCAACACTACTTCACACTTTCCAAAAGACGAGCCATTGCGTGGTCGGCGTCCATGCTAGAGTTAGTAGCTTAATGCCCCACAAGTCACACACTATTGCCCTGGATAAGGACATATTGTTCATTGCGATTCTGGACAACGTCTGGAGTTAGAAAATTACGTGATAATTACAAAAAGAATGATTTTGATCTTAGACCTGCTCGATTAGATCTGACCTGGGGTTACTCAGCAACATAATTGCAGCAACAACAAAAGCGGTATAGTACCAATACTTTAGCTTCTACAACATTAAGTCTCTCTCCCTCTCTCTCTCTCTCTCTCTCTCTCTCTCTCTCTCTCTCTCTCTCTCTCTCTCACACACACACACACACACACACACATGCACACACGCATACACACATTAATCCTGACAATCACCATTACTCTTAATCACAGTATATGGATTGCCGAAAGCATTAAAATAACATCCTATCCCCCCTCGAACGAAACTGGACTGTCTTAGAGAAGTAAGACTCACGTTGGTAACCAGAGACATAATGTCAGTTCAAGAGATGCGTGATGGCCACAGCTAGGCTTTTTTCTTTGTGGATCAGTTCAGTCGGGAATGACCAAGAACTAAACAACAACAACAAAGATCATAAGATTGATTCTTCTATAGGCACAAGGCTTCGATATTCTATTGTAGTAGAGTGTTGTCTCATTAATCTGTAAAAATACTTCACTTGTATTGATTTCAGCTATTTTACTGGTATACATTTATTCCCCCTACTGCCCACCCACTATAATTCGTTTATCAGTCTCAAAATAGCGCTTAGAATATCTGACATTATTTACATTGAAAACTTAACAGTCAAGTAATATTTTACACTCGCTTGTAATATATTCATCACCAGGTTCATCCTAATGAGGTCAAATTTTTTGACATTATTTTCTGTTTTTAATGCAAAACAAAAAAGAAAAAAACTTTTGCTGCGCTTCATCTTAACGATGTCATAAGTACTTAGCACACTAATTCGGTAATCGTTTATGTTCACAGGCAGACAGAGGCATTAAAGTATTTTAATCTGATTAGCTTGGAGTTTGCTGCCGCATATAACAACACGCTACTATTCAACAGCTATTTGACTGCTACATTTATGAGGTATCTTTCATTGAAGTGGAGTAAAATTGCACAGATGAATGCCACGTAGGTGTAGCGTTCATTGATTGTGTGAGAAGCGACAGAGCTATATTATGAAACGAAACCCAACCTTTTGTATATTTTATTTTGCTCACTTCCTCCTGCTCCATCTCTCCTCCTACCGCAAAAGAAAGAGAAAGAAAATGGTATGGAGTAATGCTATACTAATTGGGAGAATATTTCTCTTAGCTTCTATCGCTTAGCTTCGATCAATGTTTCGAGGTCATTGTTATAGCGTGAAAACATTCTTTATAAATATTGCTTCCTTTCTTATATGCATGCATACATGCTGTATATACATGCATGCATGCATCCATCCATACATACATGTGTGTATATACATACATTCATACAAACGTGGGCGCACATATATCTATCTATCTATCTATCTATCTATCTATCTATCTATCTATCTATATATATATATATATATATATATATATATATATATATATACCAAGAAAGTGAGTGTGAGTTGCATTTTGGGTGGGTAACTCTAACGCTATAAAACACACACGTACTGGTTCCAGTGCTCTTCATAAGCCATTCATTGATTTCTCACAGCGTTTTGCTACACGGTGAAGGAACATGACTTAATAGTTCGGATGTCACACTCACGATCGCAGGATGGTCGTTTTGATTCCTAGACCAGGCGGTGCATTGTGCTCATGTCCACTCGGCTGTAAATGAGTAACCCAGCTGCCGCCTGACATCCCATTCAGGGATAATGTTGTGAACTTGGTTACTTATATACCATGGAAACCGGATAACTAGCCTTACTAGTCCTAGGACTCCAGACAGTGATGTGCAGAGGATTTATTTTACTTTAAATACTTGCTACACGTCCGTAACCTTTTCAATGATTTCTCTGTGAATGTATCATTGTCTAGGTATTCATTTGGGTGCAAGATTGTGAAGGAAAACGAATGGTACAAATCAATCCAGTAATAAAGAAGTGAACTCCGATCAATGGTTGTGTTATTCTGGCACAATTATCACACCAACACTACTACCATTTTGCACAATAATATCTCTTTCAACAGATGGTTTCATACGCCTATAGCCTTGAGAAACAAATACGAAAAGATATGTGAGTGTGGTGTGTAAGTATGTACATACACATATGTGCATATATACATGTATGTATATATTCATATCAAAATACATGCGCGCACATTCATGCGAATATGTGGATACGTGTTTGTATGTGTATATATGTACATGAATGTGTATATATATGTGTATATATGTAAGTATGCATGCATGTATGCATGCACGCATATATGTATGTGTGTATGTATGTATGTATGTATGTATGTATAAATATACTCATATCAGAAACAAAAACATATACACATGAACAAGTACATGTGAATACACGTTTGCGTGAGTGTGTGTGGGTAAGTT
>NC_068990.1:68637492-68638111 GCF_001194135.2 Octopus bimaculoides
ACTCATATCAGAAACAAAAACATATACACATGAACAAGTACATGTGAATACACGTTTGCGTGAGTGTGTGTGGGTAAGTTTCTCTGTATATGTGTGTGTGTGTGTGTGAGTGTGTATGTGTGTGTGTGTGCGTGTGTGCGTGTGTCTGTGTCTGTGTCTGTGTGTGACTGTGTGTGCCTGTGAACGCGCGTCTGCCCTCTCTCGTTCCCAATAGCTGCCAAGGGGCTTCTCTTGCAATAAATATTCCATTCGCACAAGTAACAGTTATGTTACATCGAAATCAATTAAGGATTAACTGCATGGCGATTGAAATTAATCACGAAATAGCGTTTTCCCTTGTTGAAAATACGATTGATGGAGACAGCGATGAGAGCAAGAGACAGAGAGAGAGAGAGAGAGGTGGAGAAAGAAAAATGTTAGGGAGAAGAACATGAAGAGAAGTTGAACCAGAGAAGAATAGAGATTTTTGGTAAAGAGTAGAATAGGGCATATTTAGAACCGTTGCAGGCAATATAGGAAACGAAATAAATATGTGTTGGGAGTGGGGTCGGTGCAGGGGCTGGGAGAATATCTTGATTAAATACGAGTGTGTATGCATATATATATATATATATATATA
>NC_068990.1:68638226-68644492 GCF_001194135.2 Octopus bimaculoides
ATATATAGTGAAAGAGAGAGAGAGAGATAGAGAGAGAGAGATGATTGTGTTTATGTAAGCCTATATATATGTGTGTGTGTGTGTGTGTGTGTGTGTGTGTGTGTGTGTGTCACATATTGGCTTAAAATTTTGGCACGAGGCTAGCAAGTTCGGTGGGGAGGGGAGGGTTACATCGCTTACATCGACCTCAGTGCTCAACTGGTACTTATTTTATCGACCCCGAAAGTAAGCAAATCAAAGTCGATCTCAGTGGAATTTGATCTCTGAACGTATAGACGGCCGAAATGCCTCCAAGCATTTGGCCCAGTGTGCTAACTATTCTCTACATCTCACCCCCTGGAATTTGCGTACATATATTAAAGTGTATATATTACACACATAAGCTCACGCAGTTATACACAAACGCATACATTATATGTGTATATTTATACACACACGCACACACACACATATATATATATATATACATGTGTCTGTATGCACGTATGTATATGAGCATACATACCTATACACATACATATACATATATATACATGCATACTTAATCCTATATATGTATACACATGCCTATATACACATATATATATATACATAACCATGAACACACATGTAAATATGTGTGTGTCTCACACCACAAACAAATCTTCATCAGTATTCACTACAACAGAACACTGCAAAAATAGGCATGCATATACTCCCCTATACCTACATATATAAAGATATGCTTGTTCGCACGTTTGTGTGTGTATACAAGGTGTACATTCGTGCATACGTATAGCGATTTGCTCTCTGAAATATTTCTTTATTTTTCTGGCTAGACTAATTGAAAATTTACAATGTAGTGATGACCTAAATAAGATGGTCGCTTTCACGGTATTTCTATAAGGTCTTAACAATGGTTCCCCACATTAAATATATATATATATACAGATTTGTGATTTCATAGACAGACGGACGTATTCGCTGACATGAAAAATGAAGTAGTGGACAGTTTAAGTAACTTTAGTAGCTGCTGTACCGTCAGTAAGTAAATAAATGACACAGATTATCTAAATACAATATATTTTGTACAAGATACCTGCTCTAAAAGTTTTTGTAAATTTACAGAATCAACTTATCATCGAGAAAATAGTTAAAAAGGGAGAAAGTGAAAGTAAACATTTGAGAAAATGGTCGTAAAGTGGAGAAAATGGTGATAAAGGTAGAACATGCGTGTGGGAGAATACGAGGGGAACTTTTTTTATATCATATAAAACATAAAAATTGTCTACATGAATGGCTTCAGTTGCGAAACTAAATGTATGTTCTAATATTGACTGAATTTTATTGGATGAAGTAGTAAACGTTTTATAATGTAAAATATCTGCTATTAGGTGAGCGTTAGAAAGTAATGTTGAAAATACAAGATGGGCCAAATTGTGATGCCGGTTCTCTATTCAGTGGAGATCTTGTTAAATTCAGATGCGTGCGTATGTCTGATGCACATATAAATGTTTAAGGGGAGCAAGCAGTATCGTTAACACACCGGACAACATACTAAGCGGCATTTCTTCCTGATTTACAGTCTGAGTTGGAATTCCGCCGAGGTTAGCTTTGCCTTTGATCCTTTCGGGTTTGATGAAATGCAGTACGAGTTGAGCACAAGAGTCGATGTAATCGACTTTATCACATTGCTCTGCGATCACTCCCTATGACACACCCAGCACCTGCACAGCCAATATCGATTTGATGGAAGGGGTGCGTTTATGTACAACACAAACGTTTGATGACTATCAACAAATCCTTTGTGCTGTTTGTTTATTGAAATAATGCGGAACCCTTGTCTGTCCTTTAGAACAGGCAAGTCCAACATATAAACATTATCAAAGATATCGAACCACAGAGGCTTGCTATATAGCAAATGGAACATCCTCAAATATTATCCTATACATCGGAATAGAGAACAATACATTGGCTATTGTGATTCTTTACAAATGGTTACCAAGCATAACTTTAGCAATGACTCATATATTAATATTCCTTGGTATTTCCGTCTTTTGAAAGATCTGACTACTCAACATATTTTGAATACAGTTCACCGATCGCCAGTTCTTTCTTTACGGTCCATCACCCCTTCCTCAGGCTCGCAGATCCCAGTTTGGAAATTGCTGCTCTAGACCTATCAAGTCTGAATTATAGCTTTGCTGTTTATTACAAGAGTGTCCTCGCTCTTGATGTCCGATGGTCAGTTTGCTGTTGTTGAATGCATATTGTACAGTTCACCGATCGCCAGTTCTTTCTTTACGGTCCATCACCCCTTCCTCAGGCTCGCAGATCCCAGTTTGGAAATTGCTGTTCTAGACCTATCAAGTCTGAATTATAGCTTTGCTGTTTATTACAAGAGTGTACTCGCTCTCGATGTCCGATGGTCAGTTTGCTGTTGTTGAATGCGCATTGTACTCATCCCATAAAATAACATTGGTTTAGAAGAATAACGTAGTACTGGAGTGAAGCGTGCATGCACGAAAACATGCACGCGCGCGGGCACACACGCACACAAACACACACACACACACACACACACACACATACAGAAGAGAGGTTAGCAGAAAATACTGTAACATCACCTGCGGACATCGAACGCTGCGGCTGCTGTAAAACGAAAAGCTATGGAAAAAACAATTCATTCTTGATTTTTTTTGAGTAGGGCTAATCTAGAAACGAATAACATTTCGTGAATAAATTTGATATGAAGTTTGAAATGACTGAAACTGCTTCTGGATAGGATTGCAAGTTCCTTTGGGCTTTTCAGAGAGAAATACTAGAGTTTTTAGCGAACCAAACTAATGTAACTCTAATTATTACCTTGCTCTACACATGGCTCTAAAGTGCACCTAATTACTGTTCAAGGTAGATTGGGTAATTGGAACCCAGGTAACATGTCTTGACTCTCCGTCGAGTAGAACATTGGTACAACATTGGTGCAACGAGTTACGATTGTACTGCACCTGTTGGGGTTTATACTGCTGCTGCTGTTGAGTCCCACGTTGGCCTGATTAAAGAAATGTGAATTAAAAATGTTTTAGTTGCTGGTATCTCGTACACCCAAGGTCACATTACTTATCGTGTTCGTTTTTAAAACGGCAGAGTGTGACGCACTAAAGGCAATTTAGCTGCATTTTTTAGCAGCTCGAGCAACCTATCATAATCTTTGTGTGCGTGTGTGTGAAGTGTGTGTGTATGTGTGTGTGTGTGTGTGTGTGTGTGTGTGTGTGAACGTGCGTGTGTGTTGTGTGTATGTTGAATGTGTGTGTATGTGTGTGTGTGTGCTTAAATAACAGCAATCTTGTGGTTGTCAGGGTTTGCCACCTGCCTCACAGCAACGCAATACCAGCTACGATACCACAAAACGGCTACGCGACTATTTTGGAGATCCCGAAACGAAGGTGCATGTGGGTGCGTATAAGAGAGCATGTATGTGCGTGTTGAAGAGGGCTGGTGACCTTGACGTGTGCGTGTGTGTATGTGTAGGAGTGTGGATGATGGTGTGGAGCTGGGAAGGGGTCAGTGCTAGTTTATGCGTGGTGGTGTGATGTGATGTTGTGTGGTATGGTGGTGTATGGTGTGGTGATGTTGGGATGTTGGGGAGGTGAGAGTGGGGAAAGCAAAGGTGGGGTGTGGGTTAGGCTGAGGCTGGGGTATGTGGGTCAGGCTTGGGAGTGGGTATAAGGGATGGGGTGGGGTGGGATGGGATGGATAGGGAAGTTGGGGTTGGATTGTGTAGGGGTGAGGTTACGAGGGAGGGGTGACGATGAAGGGAGGGGAAAACAGAAGGTGGGTAGGAATGAAAACAGGAGAGGAGAGAAGGAGTGAAGAGAAGAAGTAGGAGTCGGAGCAAGAGAGGCGGGGTGGAGAAGGGGAAGGAGGTGTGTCAATATATGTATATATAGATGTATATATGCATAGATATATGTATATACATACATACATACATACATAAACACATATTAGTAGACAGATGAAGTTTAAACGCAATAGCTGCGGAACCAGCTAAGGCTAATACAATTCTGTTATAAATAAATTTATAAATGAGCATTTAGAAAAAGAAGCTAACACTGCTAGGATTCCAACAGTGCATGCGTGTGTACATTTATATATGAGCATGTGAATGTATGTGTATTTGTGTTAGTATATGTGTTTCTATATGTTAATAGGCCTCATATAATTCAATGATACAAAAGAGATATAGGGCAGTGTGGTTGATATAAAAGATACAAAGCCGTCATACTAATTAGTTCAGCGTAAATTGAGGTCGCGAGCAAAAGCACTAGTAAGACACGGATGTAGAACTGATGGACTGCACCGGCTTTATCAATAAATCTTTGTTGAATACTTAAAAGGAACCCTTATACGCTGAACAGCAGAAGCAAAAAATAAAGAAGGAAAAACAGCATTTATAATGTATCAGTAATACGGAATGTACAATAGCTAAAGAGCCATATAATACTGCTATTAATGTCGTCACAATTCATTTGAAGAGCGCGTGCGAATGCGTGGGGGTAGGTGAATGAACGTAAAGGTATGCCATTGTAATAAATTCTTCTTACTGTTAAGTCCAAAATAACGTTAATAACAACAGAAACAACAACAGTAAAACATCTTCGAATGCTCCATAATGGTGTGGTGTTATTTGCCAACACCAACCTCATGCTAAGTGATATTGGCAATATAGAATGTACGCGCTAGTGTGAAATATGAGCTGTTGGATGTGTTTTGTGTGCAGATAATAAAAGGACGGCGCCGTATGGAGCAACAGCAGAAAATAGATCACATTCACTGCTGGAAATGTTCTTCCTAGTTAGAAAATGAATTCTACACAGACAGGCACGCATACACTCGCGCGCGTACGCAAACACACACACACTCACACACAAACACACACACAAACACACACACTGCTGAAACTAGTTCTTAAAAACGCAATTGCGTACATATACAGCGATATATTAAATATAGAAACATCTCTCTCTTTCTCATACGAATATTCATTCAATGTATACTTATACAATCACTTGAATACATACATACAATACACATACATAACGTGCGCACACACACACACAAATACACACAGACATACATGATGTGTGCGTGTGTGTGTGTGTGCGTGAGTACAGAGCCTCAGAGGGAGGGAGAGACTAGGAGAAAGGGGGGAAATATAAAAGTGTTAGAGAAAAAAAGTGTGAGACAGAAACACACATAATGACATATTCACATCCATGCATTCAAACTCACACACACGCACATATTCCCAAACATCCACACACAAGCACACATACGAATATTCACACACATAGAGGCACAAATACAAATAATACATTAGTTATCGCAGTTAAGTCTACACATACTTTGATCGTGACATGCACAATGAAACTATGTATACCAGCCAGTAAAGAGAAGAAAACGATAGATTCCTAAACACGTTTTCATGCTAACTTTGGGAAAATCTCGCCATTTTCTTTTCATATTATTTATTTTGTATTTGTATTTTATATATGTCCGTCTTAATATAATTTGTTCAGCTTTCTTTTATATTTCTTATCGGGTATTTTAGCAACTTAAAAATCATATTTTCTTTTTGTACCGCAATCAAGATATTGGGCAAAAGGCCAAAAGCTTGGCAATAGCGTTGTTACAAATATGTACGACGCTGAAAACATGTTTACATATTCAATTATGCTAAAAACAGCTTCGATGTACATGTACACATATGTATGTGTCATAATATATACGTGAGTGTGGGTGTGTGGATGTGCGTGTGTCTGTGTGAGTGTGTGTGTACGTTAGAAATATCAATACAGAATAAGTTTATTATTTGTGTTACAATTGTTTCAGTAGCACTCCGTTTCGAACCATTATATGCAGATGGTTATATATGCCTGAGACTAATCACTTAAAAAGTGTATAAATGTATTGAAAATAGAGCGAAATGACATCTCATCACAGATTTACCAAACTTTGCTATTAAACGTAATAGAAAATGGGGCAGGGTGTTTGCCCGACCAAACCAACATTTCCTGATATAATACACACACACACACACACACACACACACACACACACACACACACACACACACACACACACACACATATATATATATATATATACATAAAGTAATGTGTATATATAAATTATATATGTATATATATATATATTTGTGTGTGTGTATATATGTATATATGTATATATATATATATATATATATATATATATATAGAGAGAGA
>NC_068990.1:68644502-68652680 GCF_001194135.2 Octopus bimaculoides
GAGAGAGAGAGAGAGAGATAGATATATAGATAGATAGATAGATAGATAGATAGATAGATAGATAGATAGATAGATAGATAGATACATATATAAAAACAGACATGCATTATCGAACACATGCTCAATGCATGTACTTTACTTGTTTGCCTATCAGGCTGCGATTTGACGCGGCGAAAATGACTCTCTCAAAGTGCCAGGTGTTAAAACACTTGAAAGTCGTAGACAGGCGAGACATATGTATGTATGTACGTTCATGCATACACGCATATATATATATATATATATATATATACCTACCTACCCACACACCTACCTTCCTACATACATACAAAATACATACATACATACGTATATACATAAGGAAAGACGAACCGAGACAGATAGACACACAGATATGTATGTGTGTGTGTGTGGAGATATGTTGATGTTATCTTTAGAAGGAAAATTTAACAGCATCTTCAAAGTTTTGCAGGTAATAAGCTTCATCAGACAATCTGGTGATACATATTATTGCCAAACCTCGGGATCACTGTCAACCTTACATTTGTAAAAAGAACTGCTACACTTTACGCAAATATGTTTCTTCTTGCAGTTAATATTCCATTGTTTTTATTTGTGATGGTGCATAAAACGCGTACATATATATGTAGTTAGACAGACACAGATAGATAGATAGATAGATAGAGAGAGAGAGAGAGAGATAGAGAGAGAGAGAGAGAGAGAGAGAGAGAGAAAGAAAGTGAGAGAAAGAAAGAGACAGACAGACAGAGACAGAAACAGAGAGACAGAAACAGAGAGACAGGGACAGACAGATTGAAGGTAAAGATAAACACAAATAAGTAGAGAGAGAAAGAGAGAGAGAGAGAGAGAGAGAGAGAGAGAGAGAGAGAGAGAGAGAGAGAGAGAGAGAGAGAGAGAGAGAGAGAAAGAAAGAAAGATAAAGAGACTAGAGTGATAGCTTAATATCCAGATTAATAATGCTACTGAATTTCTTTATACACACCTGTTAGATATAGATAATGCTGCGGGTAGATATAAATAATTCTGCAGGTAGAGGCTCCCTATCTAAGTGTTAGACAGCAATGTCAAAACAAATTCTAAAATACGTTACCCACTAAAGGCGAGAACAAATGTTATGCATGATATTCTAAATCAGGTGTTTCTTAATTCTTTTTCAGTCTTCAAAGCACTTTTGAGACAGAAAATATTGGTGAAAATTGATTGTAGATCACTAGGTAAGTGGATATATAGTCACTAAAGGAAAATGCATTTCTAGAATAAGACATTTCCCTAACAAATAATCACCCGTGATCCTATTATTTGTCAGTAGAAAAACGTTAACGTCTTCACCGAAAATATCCGTCATTGTTAAACATTCCACTGTTATTGTTACTGTTTTATACTTTGAAAGACGTTCTCACCTATCATGGATAATCCTTGAAAAACATTTGTCAACCATCGAATGGTAACTGTCTAAATATCTGTCTATTTGATTCTGTTAAATCTAAATATACTGCGGTTGTAATTTATATCATGGCGGTGTTTTAATTGTTTCTATCTCATAAAAGAAATCACCCATAGAAATGTACTTCAGAAATAACGAAGATTTAAAATCTTTACATCCAAACGATATCTCGACTTTCAACGACAACAACATCAAGTAGGATTGATTTTTTGTTCTTTGTTTTGTTTTGTTTTTGAGAAGGAAATGGAGTTAATTTTGAAGGTGGAGTGGAATATAAACGACTGAATCGACATCAAGATAAAACTTGTTCTTATTTCATCGATAAAAATGAGATGAAAGATGCAGTTAACTCTGATTAACTCTGAACAATGAAGTATCGAACTGCATACAATAAATAAACCAATCTATCGTTTCTACCATCTCATCCGCTGTCCACATAACATTGTTTATGAAAAGTCAGACGTGTGCTTCATTTTTAAATTACACAAGCAACTAGAATTTCACTATTGACAAACTACTTTTCATCTATCATTTCTGTTCTAATGAATTGAAAATTTAGTTTCGGCTTATGACACTCATATCGTATTGAAGAAGGAAACAAACAGAGACACCAAATAAACAATAACAAGAATTTGATTGGAATTCACAGAATTAAAATCTTTGAAATCATTGAATATTCACCATTCCGCATTTCTTTAAATCACTAACATTTGATATTTTGGGAGCTTCTGGACACAACAGTTTAAAGGTCACTCAATGAATTGGAATGTGCCTGGACACAAGAGCAAAAGATCATTTCTTGTTCGTCATCTGTATAAAGGTCAGTTGATAATTTTAACTTGTCTGGACAAAAAACGTTTAAAAGGTCACTTGATTTGATGTTTCCATATTTTCGAGGGTATATAAGATTGATAAAGCTCTGTCTACTGAATATAAGATGAACCTACCTGCAACGTTTTATTCAGGTCTGTGAACTTTCTAAAAGCTGTTACAAATAATTGATTTATAAGTCACACAAAAATCAAGGCAAGTTTTCAACTTTTAGTTGCTAGGAAGGAGTGGTCTTAAAATGTAAGCAACTCTATTTTAAGTTAAAATCCTTCCATTTTATATTATTTTCGTGTATTTGCAGTGAAATTTAAATTTCTTTATCCCAACCGACATTACGGTACCTTAATTGAGTATAAACATATACAGCATCATATACAACGAGGGCTGTGCGTTTTCTTCCAGTCGTCTATACGAGGGTTGCACATTTTCTTCCAATCGTCTCAACAGTCTTATTCCCTTTATTCAGTTCTTCCAAAATACTAAACATAATTCTGTTTAATACGTAATGAATCGTTACAGATCAACACGAAATCAATTCATGGTATGGAACACTTGTAAACGTACTGAATATGTTTGATCTTTCAAACGCAAGTTAAGTTGCAAACAAGAAAACACGCGTTTTCAAGATTCCAAATTGGATCTGTGCATTCAATTAAAACGTGTCAGTTGCAAAGGTCAAAGATCGTATGCACTTTAATCTTTGAAAACTAATGAAGAGAATGCGAACTCCATTCGCTACCCTAGCCTTACGTTACATTCCTTTTTCTTATTATTTTAAGAGAGAAATTTGAAATTTGATTTATGAAAATTCGTTTCTGGCGAGAAATTGTAACAAGATAGTGTTTTTATCTTTCTGCTTCACGGAAAGGCCAATATCAATTCCATCTTACTTTCATCAATATTTTTTTTTCATTTTTACTCTATTAAATTTTTTTGTTGTTTCTTTCTTCTTTTTGTTGAAATTTACTTCAACCCATCTGCAGATTGGCAATTTGTTTCATGCTCTTTTATCAACAAAAATCATTTCTACTAACTACTTATATGAAATGAAAATTTGAAAATTTAGGTTAAATTAATCAATAGCACGAGAAGTTTACCGCCCTAGCTAACATTTATAACAACGGCAACTGCAGAAAAAAAAAAGATATACAAGGTAAATTTTCAATAGCTGTTGTTAAATGAAGACATATTAAAGTAGCTTTACAGCTTCTTCTTGAAAACAATGAGTACAAACCCACTTTTTGCGCTGTATTTTGTTGTTCAATGTAGTGCTCAATGTATTGGGCTCTTGCTGCCAATAAAAGAATTTATTATTATTATTATTATTATTATTATTATTATTATTATTATTATTATTATTATTATTATCATTATCATTATTATCGGTTAATGGTTACTAAAACAGGTACAACAAGGCTTCACTTTTAGGTACACACTCAAGCAACCTCAGTATTTCTCTGAAAATTACTTTTATTAACCCAGAGAGATGAAAAGTAAAAGTAAAAACAGGATTTGAACTCAGAATAAAATGTCTACTCTTAAATACCATTAGTGTTCTCCAGTAGCTCTACTGTTTCTGATTTAAGCAGATATATAATGATAACAAGGACAACAACAAGAGCAATGGTATTAATTGGAATAAGCAGGATATAACACCTGATAATACAAACAATAACAACTGTGATTGGAGCATTAGAGTCTTTGACTAAATTAAATCCCGGGGAAACCTAACATTCACGAAATCAAGAAAATAGTGTTAAACAGTAGAGCTCACACATTAGTCCTTGTTATATTTTCAGAACATTTGGAGGTTATTTTTTGTAAAACTCCGCAGGACTGAAAGCTGGGTTGAACAATAATGATACTCTACAATACATGCCCTAGGTGACTAGTTGTCACTCGACAGGTACTTGTTATACTTCAAACAGCAGAAGAATAATGAAACTAATAATTCTTTTTACTTTAGGTACGAGTCCTGAAATTTTGAGACAAGAGTAGATGATTATATCAACCCAAGTGCTCGATTGGAACTTATTTTTGTTGACTTGAAAGGCTGAGAGGCCTAGTCGACATCTACGGCATTTGAATTCAAACCCTAAAGATCTGGAAAAGTTGTACATGAAAGAATTTGAAATGGTGAAGACACACCAGGTTAAGAAGTTTATGAAACTCAAAGGTCAGAGAATGAAGACTGAAATCCGTCACCCACCTGTGAAAGCAGTAATTAATGTAAGTAGCGGAGACCTAGAAAGTTCTGAAGAAGCAGTACTGAACAAAGGCCTCAACTTTGCGACAACCATCAAGCGTATTCCATACTTGGACATAATAGTCCCTATTGAAGAGATATCCGTAAATAGGGAGCTCAGGGAGATGAACTAAGGTGGAAAGTGAGACAGGTACTAGAAAAAACAAAACCTCCTAAACCAAACATCACTAAGGAAGAATAGTTCGCTATCAAGACTACAGAGTGACAATTCCATCATAATACTTCCAGCAGACAAGGAAAATGCTACAGTGGTGATGAACACATCTGACTATTCTGAAAAGTTGGCAAGTCTTATAAGTGATAGTAGCGACAGCAAAGTAAAAAAAGACCCTACTTTGAAAACAGAGAGGAAGTTGTCACAAATCTTGATCAAGAATAAGGATCACTTTACACCAATGAAGTACAGACAATTTACTCAACACTACAGTAAACTACCACATATGTACGGTCTTCCTAAGATCCACAAGGATGGTATTCCATTAAGACCTATAGTGACCTGTAGAGGTTCAGCATGTCATCCACTGAGCCGCTGTCTACCTTATGTGAAAAGCCTCTCCGAAAAGATACAAAAGATATGCGGCCCATATGACATCAGGACAGTATTCAAGAGTAATACAACACTTCGCAAATATCTCCTTCGAGTAAAACCACCAATAGAAGAGAATATGACTAAGAACTGCGTGTACTCCATCCCATGCAGCTGTGGCGAAACATGCTTCCACTTCAAAATAAGGGTAGAGGAACATTGCAAAGCTGTGACACAAGGAGATATTGATAAATCGAGTATAGCTGATCATGTATGGAAAAATGGAGACCACCTTCTTCTGTGGGATGAAGTTAAAATAATAGACAGAGAATACCATTGGAAAATACGAAACCTAAAAGAAGCAGCACATATGCTAGGACACAACAACCTCCTAAGCAGATCGAATGCAGATATGAACAGCATATGGGAACCGGTATTAAGGAAACACAGAAAAATATTAGATTTATAAGACCTAAAATTCACTCCAGAATTGCCCACGGGCATATGGCGTAGTGGTTAAGAGCGTGGTCTATTAACCCAACGATTTCGAGTTCGATCCCAAGCAGTGACCTGAACACTAATAATGATAATAACATCGAAAAATACCTTTGGCTCGAAATTTCCCCAAAACACCTGGAGGATATATCAGCCGAAACATTATGTTAACAACAAAGTAGTTGAGGACAAATATCCGTCGTATGTAAATAATGTACATAATTCCTCATCTCTTAAATATAGAACTGTATTCAGGCCGTAAAACCGGAAAAAACGCAGGTAAATATTTTGTCTAAAGATTATAACAATTCTGCCAGCTCACCGCCTTAAATAAATAGTTATTATTCTAATTTGGGCTCAAAAAGCAGAAATATTTTGAGAGAAGGGGCTTAGTTAATTACATTAATCATAGTACTCTATGAACATAATGGTTTCTATAGGCACAAAGCAAACAATTTTTAAGGAAAGGGTAAGTCGATTGCATTGAGTCTGGTGCTCAACTACAACGTTATCTTAGCAACGCCGAAGGATGAAGGGGAATGTTGACCGCGGTGGAATTTGAACTCAGAACGTAAAGACGGGCAAAATGCTGCCAAGCATTTTGTCTGCTGTGCTCACAATTCTACCAGCTTACCACCTTCTTGATGAAGATAATAATGTTTTTCTCTATAGGCACAATGTGTTGAATTTTGATGGGAGGGGGCTAGACGATTACATGCTCCCGAGTGCTTTATTGGTACTTTATTTTATCGAGTTTTGAAGGATGAAAAGCAAAGTGGACGTCAGCGGAATTTGAACTCCGGACATGAAACCCGAAGAAATGCAGCTAAAAATTTTGTCTGACATACTTATACAGAATGAGATAAGATTCATAATATCAAACTTTCTTTCAAGAAGCACAGCCCGCAACATTGGTTAAAGGAAGTTCTTATTATGCACTACCTAGGAAAAAAAGACGAAATGATCCCAACTTCAATGCTTATGAACATATACCTGGAGAAGTAGGGTTGACCGACATTAGATAATATTAACATCCTTCTAACAACATATAATGGGTTCATATTTATATGAATTTAGCTGAAAGTAGAGTGGCTAATAAAATTTAAGTTGAAAATGAAATAAAAAATTACTTAAATTCCTTCCTGTTTGTAATAAACAACCAATATTGATTTCGAATTTTAGCTCAAGGCCAACAATTTCGAAATGAGGAAAAGCAAAAATCGACCACGATGGTGTTTGAACTAAAAAAAAGGACGAAATGCCGCAAAACATTTTGCCCGGTGCGCTAACGATTCTACCAGCTCGCCGCCTTAGAAGTAATATTGGTCTCAAATTTTGGTACAAAAGCAGCAAGTTCGAGGGGGCGTGTAAGTCGATTACATCGACCCCAGTGTTCAACTGGTACTTATTTTATAGACCCCGGAAGAATGAAAGGCAAAAGTCGACCCCTACAATATTTGAACACAGAACGTAAAGGTGGACGAAATGCTGCTAAACATTTTTCCCAGCGTGCTAAAGATTCTGCCAGCTCGCTACCTTAGAAGACTGGCAATATTCTTTTCTACTCTAGGCACAAGGCCCGAAATTTTGGGGGAGGGGCCAGTCGATTAGATCGACCCAGTACGCAACTGGTACTTAATTTATCGATCTGGAAAGGATAAAAGGCAAAGTCGACCTCGGCGGAATTTGAACTCAGAACATAAAGACAGACGAAATACCGCTAAGCATTTCACCCGGCGTGTTAACGTTTCCACCAGCTCACCACGTTAGAAGACTGGCAATATGAATATCTTGAGGTAAGTGATTTGGCATAGAAGAGCCGTTTAGATAAGATTTAAATTTCACTAAATGGCAGAGTTAGTCAATGTGGTAAGTGAGCAAATTCTTTTACTTTATTTAAAATGTATTGAATAACTTGGCAATGAAATTTTTTTTAAATATGATTATCTGTATTGAAGCTGAATACTGGGTTCACAACGTAAAAAAATATAGGCTGAAAATTCCTAAAGATATCGAGAAGATAGAAACTTAAAATGAAATATATGTTAACAGAAAACTTGGCTTCACTTGACAAGAATGATACTGAAGACTGAAAAGCGTTTTATTTTATACTGATATTTCGTGTTTACAGATATGTGTGTATGAGTGTGTGTTCGCTCGCGTGCGCATTCCGTGCGCGAACGTACGTTTGTTTTATGGCTAAAACACATTCGGTATTGGCAATACTTGCAGTTGTCGAAAATAACTTGGAATATGCATGTTCAACCACCAGGATATAGGAAATTTTTAAATCAAAAATCCATTTCATAGATTTTGCAGTCGATTCAGAACCATGCACTGACGTTCAGAATGCCGAATAAGCAAACACTTGCTATAATGCTTCAGGCATTTCTTACCATTTTTAGCAGAAAGAAGAAAAAAATATTAAAAGATATTGTTTCAATACATATAAAAGCTGTTAGTTCAGTGAGTTCACTGAATCTCGACCTTACCATCAATCTAATAAAAAATAGGAATCACATATACATATATATATGTGTGTATGCATTATTCATGCATTTTATACACACACACACACACACACACACACACACA
>NC_068990.1:68655592-68656458 GCF_001194135.2 Octopus bimaculoides
ATAGATATATATAGTATAATGAAAGGGAAAAAAATATATAGGTGTAGACGATCTTTAATTCAAATCCATGTATGTATGTATGTATACATACAACGTTAAGAATGTAAGAAATAGAAAGCACTTGTATAGGGGACATGACCATCACTAGAGTAAAAAGCTTGAAAGTCAATCTCAGGTGATACTATGAGCAACTATACAGCAGAATCATTGGCCACCGCATCATTTGACTTATTTTCCGTATCGATATTCCTCCCGCTACAATGTGTCGACGAATAAACTCCAGTGTGCAAAGCCATTAGATCTACTGAAAATAATAATCAAATCTCCCTTAAATTAAACAGTACAATCTAAATAAAGGACCTCTCACACTGTTGAATGTGTGCTAGATATAGCAAAAACCTAGAAAATAATGTATCTCTATCGGTAAGAGAATTTTCAACAGAATAATGTATTTTATATGGCTAACCTGTCAAAGCAGGCCTGGGGCTAAAAAACTACAATTCATTCGAATACAAAAAAAAAAATTAATAAATATAATTTTTTTATTAATAGCGATCCTATAATATTGATTGTAAATTGTATAGATGTGTTACAGCCTTGTCACACATTATCAGATATATTAGATTTAGATGTGCGTTATCATCAGCTTATTTGCAATAATAATTAAATATTTAATTATTAGTTGATATAAAATATTAGAAAACTATTATAGGGTTGTGCGGGTCATAGAAAGGTGTAAACAGAACAAAATGTAATGAAATGCCCTATGTGATTGCTTATGAATTACATATGTATGTATGCATGTATGTATGTATGTATGTATGTATTATGTATGTGTGTATGTATGTATGTATATACATACATAC
>NC_068990.1:68656468-68664413 GCF_001194135.2 Octopus bimaculoides
ACACATATATATATATATATATATATATATATATATAAATATTATGCCTGCATAAGAGTACCTGTGTCTACGAGTGTATGTGTATGTACAATAGTGTATATATACACACACACACATACATACATACATATATGTATACATGCATATATACATACATGCATACATACAAATATATATGTATACATACATATATACATCCATATTTTTTGTTTTATACTTGTCTCAGTCATTGGACGGCAACCAAGTTGGGGTACTGCCTTCAATGGTTTACATCATCGGTTCACAACTGGGGTGAATATGGCCCCTGAAGGTCCATATAAGACTTGTGTGGGTCCACGTAACAAACGAGTAAACTGAGGATCCACAATTGTATTTTACCGGCAATAGAAAAAAATTTCAGTTCTATATTTAAGAGATGAGGAATTATTTACATTATTTACATTTGACGGATATTCGTCCTCATCTTGTTTCTTGTTAACACAACGTTTCGGCTGATATAGCCTCCAGCCTTCGTCAGGTGTCTTGGGGAAATTTCGAACCTGGGTTCTCATTCCTATCGATGTTACTATTATTATTATTATATTATTATTATTATATTATTATTATTAATCAGGTCGCTGCCGTGAATCGAACTCGGAACCTTGGGGTTAGTAGCCCGCGCTCTTAACCACTATGCCCGTGGGCAATTATGGGGTGAATTTTAAGGCTTATAAATCTATTAAAAAAATTTGCTTTAAATTTATGCATTGGTATGTAGTGCAAGAAACAGCTAGGTTACTTTCTCTAGCATTTTACATAGCTCAAATCATACGAGTTAATGTATATAAAGCAAAATATGAATTTTGAAAGAAATTTTCTAAAGATAGTTTTTAGCATCGAATGGTTATGAGTGCCCACCAAATGAAAGTAGCAATCGAAGTGGTTTATAAATATAGATGGTTGGAGAACTCTAGGATTACAGGAACAAATGAGACCCAGTATATATTTTTAAAGCTTGGTACTTACTCTATCAGTTGGTTTTACTGAACCACTAGGTTATGGACACGTAAACAAACTAACTGTTGTCGGTTAGAAACACAGATAGATATAGACACACACACACACACACACACACACACACACACACACACATACACATATATACACGACGGGATTCTATCAGTTTCCGTCTACTAAAGGCACCCACAGGCTTGAATGTGTGTGAAAATAAAACAGCGAAAATAACGACAGTTTTCGTGGTTTGATAAGAGAAGTACATTAACGTTTAGATTCCGTCAGACACGTGTGTCTTAGAAGTAAACTTGTATAGGTCTACATGTTGCAGTTGTGCCATATTCAGGCCCAAATTTACGTTGGTTGTTTGATATGCTTAATCAAGATTATTTGGCATGATGACAAACTATTTTGGCGGTTCATATATAGAGGTTAATAAGTATTATCGCTTTCCACCTCAATCTATGAGACATAATTTTTATGCACATAGCTCCACGTGTCTATTTTATCTTTTACTTGTTTCTGCCGACCACCTTTGTCGAACTGCTAAATTACAGGGACATAAAGAAACCAACAGCGGTTGTTAAGTGGTGGGAGTTCAAACACAAGTAGAAAGACATATACATGTATATTTACATATAGACATACGGGCTTCCATACAATTTCAGTCTGTCAAATTCACTCGGAAAGCATCGATCGATTCTGGCTATAGAACACACTTGCCTTGCGTGCCACGCTGTGGAAGTGACCCCGAAACAACCTGGTTGAAAAGCAAGCTTCTTAAATATACAGCCATGCTTGCGATATATACCTTGAAAGCCGAACGAAACCGCAGTCTGATAACGGTAAATAAGGCAAACTTCCAATTCGCTCTGATTTTTTCCTTCTAAATTTTATGCAGACTCATACAAGCACACACACACAAACACACACACACACACACATACACACACACACACACACACACATAAACACACACATACAAGTTATTCATACTCGTACATAGTACTCGAATGTGTATATAAACATGCACACGCATACTAACACATGTTCATACATAGTACTACGGTTTATATATTGAATTAACTATTTACAAACAATGTTTATTCCTCTGAAATCTGCTGAAGTAGAACTATTAGAAAGTTCTGTCAATAAAAATGGCGACAAGTTTTATATATGCCAATAAGGTAAAGCATTTCTTTTTTTTATTTTTTATTTTGTTATATATTTTTTGCTTTCAATGTCGTGTCACCAAAGAATCGATTCCACTAACTTCTCTGTGACTCTTAATCACTTTTGCATTCTTATGGCCGATAGGAAGCATCGAAGAAAAAAATTCCACCGAGAATTTACATAGATTATTTACAGATCCTTTATAAACTTAGTACTACGAAGGAATTATTGTTGTTGCTTTTATTATTATTTAACACATGGTCAGCTTTGATCGGTCAGATGTATTGCAAAAACATTACAATGAGCATACAAAATTTCATTTATTCTTGTAAATATATTCATTTCGTACGTATGCGTGCGCACACTAACGCACGTTCTTTCTACATACATATAAAAACATGCATACATACACACATAAGTAAATATACTATGCTTGAAAAGTAAACCATATTTATCCAAATTCATATTCTTCTGATCCAAATGTACATATATTAAAAGTAATTTCTACTCATACATATGTAAATGGATTCACATGAATAAACAATACGTTTCAATGCATATACATACTTGCACCGATGTGTGTATATCAATGTGTATAGAATGTAGAAAGTGAAATGGATTCATAAATAAATGAATATATAATTATAGAGAATGTTATTGAAACGCATCAATTTATGTATACACGCAACAGTATATATATATATATATATATATATATATATATATATATATATATATATAAATATACGCACACACACACAGAGTTACAATGGTGGAGTCTTGTTATGAATATTCTTTTTTACAAATTATCTGTTGCAAGTGTTAGCGCTAGAAAAGATCTATATATTCTATATATGGTAATATGATGTCATCTTTTTACCCTGTGGTTATATTTCATTCAGTTCTCTCTATTACTATGTTTTAAGAAGATGTTACTTATGAGACCTGTAATGTAGCCTGAATTGTTCCAACAAAGGCATCCAGGAACCATTAGTTGGTGTGAAACTGGGTGACAAATTAATTATGCCACCCGAGATATCAGAATCCAAAGAACCGCAACAAACAACACAGTTAACTTCCCTACACAAGTAATCTATTTCATAAACATCTAAAAGTTGAAAAGCGAAGCCAAACACGGCAAGATTTTAACACTCTGTCAATTCATCACCTTCATTACAGTGTTGTAGACTTCATCCATCGCTCTGTTTAATAACCACAGGGTGAAAAGATGACATCATAACACCATTGTCAATGATAGGTTGGCTGGCCAAAACTTCTAAGTTACTGTGAACAACCTTCTTGTATACGAATAATTCATATATACAAATGATATGTAATTCAGAATTTAGAATCTGCAGCAGTCAGTCCGTCGCAGTTTCAACTCCACATCCTGCCTGTCTCACGCTTTATATGCCACCTCCTGGTACGTCATGATCCACCTTAATTAAACTCATGCCATCTACTTTCTTCCTCTGTGAGATTTCTGATTTCCTGTTTCTACTGATAGGTTTACTATTCTGTTTCTTCATTGTACACCGCCCCGAACACTGACAAAGCATGAACAGTAATGTAATACTGTTTCAAAGAGAAAGAATAAAAAAGCAAGAGGAGACACAACGACAATGGAAGGCCAGACGCCAGCAACCACAATCGACTCCGACATTCACATGTGGCCAATGCAATCGTATGTTCTACGCGGGGATTGGCTTCGTTGGCCACATTTGTCACATATGTGTGTGCATATATATGTACATATACGCATACATATAATCATATACAAAGACAGTAAATGTGCACACATATATGTGCTCAATTATATATACATACTTATATTCAACACACACACACACATGCATGCATGCTTTACACACATACATACATACATACATAAATAAATACATACATACATACATACATACATACATACATACATACATACATACGCGCGTGCAATTTACTTCAATGGATTTCTGAGCAATTTACTTCAGTGAAATTTCACTCACATTGCATAACCAGGTCAACAGAAGTCACTTTCCAAAGGTGACATGCATTAGGATAGAACCACGAACTACTTGCTTGCAAGACGAAAGTTTTTGACAGCACAAACATACTTGCGCATGTCTAATGTTTCCAACTTCGAAAATCAAATACTTTCGTGGAAAAACTTTTGGAACAAATCCTTCGCATAGCAGTAATAATAATAATAATAATAACAATAATTATAAAACCAACAACAGTAATAATAATAACTTTTTAGGGGGAACAGTTGCGCAATTCTAGAGAAATGACGTGGAAAGAAAAAGAAGTTTTAATTTGAGTACATATAAGCTCATCACCAAATCTACTCGGCAAGTGAATTTCGTTCGAATGATTCCAAGTCTTACCAGACTATTTCCTAATTCAATAGTTTGTTCGCTTTGATGCTGATATCCAAGAAATTTGAAAGAGACGTTAAGATTATGTTCTCACTTGTAAAGAATATCAAGCAATATCAAGCGTATGGAAGAAGATTAATCTTCGTATTACACTCTATTTATTCCATTGAATATATTTCCGTTCAATTCATTATATTTTAGGAAGACTTCAGACCTTTTTGGGGGAAAATCTGTATGTTATCTTACAACCACTTTTCTATCTCTTAATAGAAGTTATTACTCGTTTTCCCGTCTGCTTAAGCCGAAATATTCAATGAACTAACAGTATCGATTAATAATACTATGGCTTTGTTGGAAATGGTTGAGAGCTAGGCTTTCAGCAAGGAGAGAGCTCTTAGCATGAAACTATTAAATATTAATATGTTGAAGACTAAGGTGAAGGGTATAGGTGTTTAATGCATGATTATTACCCGATGTGCTGGAATCCATTAGTAAAAATCACTAACCAATGAATTGAATTACTTGGACAAGAGAAAACCTTTCGGATTATACGGCGGTGTTACTTTCTTTTAGTAAATATCTATAATGACTTTGAAATCAATTGTGGTATTCGCTTTAAAAGTTCCATAAACTATGGCATACCATTTTAGTAAAGAAATCTAATTCCGTTGGTAATTAGATATTAACATAATAACCCGAAATTTCCATCACATGAAAGCGGCTTTCCCAGAATGGTCCTGGCCGGTTATAACTGAAACTTACTAATGAACTGGTGAACTTTATGCATATTGATTAGGCTAATGAAGTTTGGTGTAACTTTATGTTGGAAATGTTCCGAAATCGACCTGATCGAACTCTTTAACAAGGAGTGTCGAGTATATTTTACATAAAATTATCTGTGCTAATATTTGACATAATGATGCCTATGACATGGTAGCACTTCGGGGTACATAAAGGTGTTGGATATAGATATACCACAGACAGTTAAAAGCATGTAATAATAATAATACTAATGATGATGATGATCTATACCCACCTCACAATATCATCTCTAATATCAGTAGCACTGTTACTTATGAAACTTTTACAATACTTAATGCTTCAAATAATTATTCACCAGGTTTAACAATATCAATAATCTTATCCACTAATTTACATGATACTCTATAATGAATATTCTTCGACTTTCACCATAAAGTTAATGTTACTTAGCCCCATAAAGGTATCGATCGAGTACACCTACGATCAGAAGGTATTGCACTTATTATGACCTTTCCTTTTTCTTCAAACACGGTGTACTGGGAACTTTGCCGCCTCCTTTTAAAATATGAATGAGATTCTATTCTTTATGCGGAAAAAGTAACAGGAATTTTCTCCAAAACGTACTGGAGACATAGTAAGATATTGCGTTCAAAAAGGAAAATCCGTGAATAAGTGTATTCTTTAGTCTCTCAATGTGGAAACGCGTGGCTTAGTGGTTAGGGTGTCAGCATCATGATCGTAAGATTGTGGTTTCGATTCCTGGGCCGGGCGATGCGATGTGTTCTTGAGCAAAACATTTCATTTCACGTTGTTCCAGTCCACTCAGCTGGCAAAAATGAGTAACGCTGCTATGGACTGGCGTCCCGTCCAGCTGGGGAACACATGCGCCATTGAAACCGGGAAACCGGGCCCATGAGCCTGGCTAGGTTTTAAAAGGGCGCATTTATTTTTTTATTTTTTTAGTCTCTTAATAAATTAATATACACACACACACTTACACACACACACACACACACACACACACACGCACACACACATACACACACACAGCCGGTCTAATTTAAAAGTAAGCATACAAGATGGCGTTATCATCTACCATCATGGGAGCCTCTAAGAGGAGAACCGTTTCTCTTGTAACTTTTTATGCTGTAGTGTTAAAAAGTTACCCAGTGGATATAACTACTTACTTGGTCATGTCCGTGTATATATATTCAGATTTGGCTAGGACTGGACAGTCAGAGATGATGTGACCAACGGTTTTACTGTGCTGGTTGCACATTTTCATTTGGTGTTAGGACCTATTTTCATAATTTTGATTTTATGGTTGCTTGCGGTCAGTCATTGGTCTTGCCGAGTGTCTTTCCGACACTTAGGGCATAGAAACTCATTGTATACATCGGGCGGTCAATAAACCAGATTGGTCATTTACAAAGTCATGTGATAAAAAAAGGGGGGAAGAAAGAAATAAAGAAAAAGGAAATAGGAAAAGAAAATTTAAATAGGGGTAAAATGAGGAAAAAAGAGAGCAAAGAAAATAAGCGGTTGGCGGGGGGGGGAGAAAGAAAATTCATAGCAGCAGTCTTGTTTTCAATATTGTGATGGACCAGTTAAAACAATCTCTTGCAATTCTTGCATGGATGGTAAGCCAGAGATCATCCTCACTTTTGGATAGGCACAAATAGCCTGAAACCATATGGTCCGGTGATCCTGACATCTGCTAGAAGATGGTAGGTGTTCACTCTTCTGCTTGCAATATATATCGGGTGCAGATTGCATCGATAACCAGCTGGCGGAGGCTTCTGCTGAGGCTAAAAACGATAGTAGCCTCGATTCCAACGGAACGGCCATATTGATGTAGCGATAGACATTACTTCTCAGTATAGCAATTACTTTCATCTCATAGAGATTTCTTAACTTGTTCCTTTGCTTATTATATATATATACACACACACGTATATATATGTGTGTATATATATATATATATATATATATATATATATATATAGCAATGTTTGTTTTTATGCTCAGTTACAATATAAACAATTTCACGTTAATCCGTTAGGATACTCTAAACTTTTGTAGAGTACAAATCCAGTATTATAACAAAACTATTACTGACAGTGCCTTCGAAATATCGGCCAGTAACGCCTTCTTCTGACAGCAGTCTAGCGATGGTTTAGCAGACCGAATCTTCGAAGTCACTGCTAATGATACTCTTGATTAAGAATGATAAATGTTATATATGTACATGTGTGTGCTTATGGACGACTCTTCCTCTGTTTCGCGAAGATAATTCAGTTGTCTGATGAAATGAATTCCTCGTTCAATAAATTAATAAGCACAATGTATCCGATAGTCTTGTATGCTGTTTACTTCCAACAAATTTCCTTCACAAGATCTGGTCAATCCGGAGTCATAGAATATTACTTTTGCCTTAGTTGCATTTTCGAACACTGGACGTCGATTTTGGGAAGCGATTTTCTAAAACATTAAGCTATATAATACATATACGTAAGTACATGCAAACACGCATATTTACATGTATATCCAACTGGCCCCATAATATGTATATGTGTGCGTGTGTGCGCGTGTGTGTATGTATATATATGTATATATATATATATATATATATATATATATAT